>NC_048304.1:80330999-80630999 GCF_013100865.1 Trachemys scripta elegans | reverse complement strand
GGTAGGGACCCCCTTCTCTCCCCCGGCAGCACACTCACCCTCCCCACTGTCACTGCATGTGCTCCTAGGGCCCCCTCTGAGGTCCAGGAATCCCCCTCACCTCGTCTGTGGTGGGTGCCATGCCGGGGGGGCTGCCATCACATGTGTGCTTCCTCCCCTGATGCTGCCCCTCACTGTAGCCTCGGTGGGGGATGGGGCTGCCCCTTGCCCAGCGTGGGGCAAGAGCGGTGACTGCGGGCAGGAGGGCGTGGCTATACTGGTGGAGGGTCCCACCAGAAAATGAAAGGGTCTGAGCGGGAAGGGCAGCCTGCCCTGGCAGTAGTTGTGGAGGGGGGGGCACTAGGACCCTGCGGCGGCAGTTAATGCGTCAGGCAGCATGGAGCTTCGGGGTAGAGACAGGGAAGGGAGCTCCCCAGGGGCCGCAAAGAGGGGGCCAGCCCACACTCAGAGGAGGTGCGGGGGGGCAGCAGGTGGGGCCAGGGGGGAGACGCGGCCCCGAACATTCGTGGAGCCGGGCCCCCGGACCCTCAATATTGCTGGAGCCAGGAGGAGGAGTCAGAGAGGGAGACAATGCTCCATTTTCTTGCCAGTAAGCTACTGCACCTTTTCTTACCAGTCCTCCATACTGGCTTACTTTCACCTCTGCTCCCACAACACAAACACACACACCCCACACAAACAAACTTTAAAGGTCTCCACATCAGGAGACAAAATGTGGTATTTTGGTATTTCAAGAAGTTTCATGGGGCTGGAAAGCACTTTCCTGCCCAGCCCTAGTCCGCACTTAGTATGAGTAAAGATACTGCTACACTGGGTGACAGTAATGGCTGCTACCAGGGCAAATCTGCAGCGTAGAGAAGGCCTTACACAGATGTACTCAGGCCAAATTACAAAAGTCACATCCATGCTGCGTGCCCTAGCCAACCACTTGGCTATTCTGAGGTGTATTGGTCTCTCTCGATCTCTCACCAGAAATTCTATCCTGGACCTGAGAAACCTTTCCTGGACTAAAGTTTCAGCAAAACTAAAACATTCCCATGAAAATTTACTTTTGACAATTCAGCATTTTCCAACAAAATGTTTAATTGGAAGATTTCTGACACAATGTTGCAATTGAAAATTTCCGAGCAGCTCTGCTCACAACATTCTGAGCAGGAGAATCACATTTCATCCACTAGACTCCAAGTGTTTGATTAATAGCTATGAATATTTGCAAGTGTTACATCAAACCAATTGTTCTTAACCTGGGGCTCCCGGGCCGCTTGCAGCCCAATCAGCACACAGCTGTGGCCCATGTGACATCCTCAGGGTCATACAGGTAGTGTATATATCAGCAGGGCCGGCTCTAGGCACCAGCAAAACAAGCTGGTGCTTGGGGCGGCACATTTTTAGGGGCGGCATGGCCGGCGCCAGAATGCCGCCCCTAAAAATGTGCCCCGGCCACCCTAGCTCGCCACGGCGCGCAAAACAGCTGATTCGCGCGCCGCTACTCGCCCTCCCTCCCGGGCTCTCAAACCTGGGAGGGAGAGATCCCGAGCGGCCGTGGCACGCGAAACAGCCATTTCGCGTGCCGCTTCTCCCCCTCCTTCCCTCCCTCCCTCCTAGGCTTGAGAGCCTGGGGGGAGGAGGCAGGGCTGGGGATTTGGGGAAGGGGCGGAGTTGAGGCGGGGCCGGGGGTGGGGTAATTAAAAAACGGGGAGGGGCTGCCAAAATTGTTTTTGCTTCGGGCGGCAAAAATCCTAGAGCCGGCCCTGTATATCAGGACATATATTGTGTGGATGCAGGTCACATAATTTATTAAGAGCGGCACATGCGGTCCACAATGGTAAATTGGTTGAGAATCACTGCAAACAGGAGAGAGAACCTTAGTGAAAGAAAAATATTTGTTGTTTTTTTTTAAAACATCAGCATCTAAATCAGCCTTCTTAGTAAAAATGCTTCATAACATGAATATCCTATCACGTTTCCCAGCACATCACAATCAAATTAAAAATTCACCAGATCCTAGGGTTTGCAACTGAACAAAGATTTTATAGGATTCAGATGTCAAACAGGCATACCTACACACACCACAACAACTCAAAGATCAGTCACTGCAGAGAATGGGTTCTCTTAACAGTTTGTTGATTTTCATTAACATTAATATAATGTGGTATAGAAACAGAGCAATTTTTTTTCCTTTTATGATAGCACCTTTTCCTTTAATTACAGAAAATGGAGAAATCCTGTACAAATTTCAAAAGATGTACCTCACTAAAGTACATTTGTGTCATCCCTGCCAGAGACAGAGAAGGAAGAGACTGAATATGAGACAAAACCCATGTTACCAAGAGAACGGAGCAGATGTCCCTGGACCTCTAAGGCACTTTGCTAGAACTGAGAGAGAGAGATCATGTCACAGCTATTCATAGTCCCCAAGTAAAAGGCTATTTGCACCGCCAGCTTCTGTAAAATAAAGAAAGATGAGATAGAGCTGAAAAGCCTTCTCCACCTAGAAAATAAGAAGTTACAGTACAGAATTTTTCAATTTATCTGACTTGCCTAGAAAAGTTCAGGCTGGGTATTCAGTTCCTAAGCTAAGTACCCTAAAATTGCTATCTTAGATTGGTCTAAGTACAGTATTTTCTCATTTGCATTCAGTACTGCTGCGACAATGAAATCGGGGGAGGGGGGGGAAGGGAGGGGCAAAGAGAAGAATAACAAAAAGTGTTTTCTATAGTAATTTTGCAGCATTTTTTCCTTCCTCTCCTAAACTATCCTGAAATAAAATAATGAATGTGGCACCTGTACAACTGTGTATAGAGGTATATTAGTTTGAATAGAGTTAGCTGCTTTAATTTTGGATACCAAGCAACACAATAAAGAGAAATGAACAACAAAAAGCACACTCCCAAATACTACACATCCAAAGTATAGAAAGTAAAGACAGTAGTTTTGTTGTTGCAGGGAAGAAACGGCAGCATAGTTGAGATTAGCAAAGAAGTCATTAAATAATGTGAAGTCTTTCCTCTTTTATTGTTTATACATTATCTGATCCTACGTTTCTTTGCTTTTAGTCATTATTTACTGAATAATATTGGTGAACAAACCTTGGTTTGCAGGTTGTGTGCAAGCAGTTCATTTTGCGTGTTCAAACATTGAAATTCAAAAAAGCCTGGCTGATTCGGCTAGAACATAGGTTACACAGTATGTTTCTGTTCGACTAGGTGACTCGATTACATAACTTCTCAGATTCAGGTTTTTAGCACAAATACTTGTGCTTATGAATTTAATGTTTGCTTTTTTAAATATTCTCTAAGATTTGCTTGACACACTTGCATTTATACGATTATCCTCTGCCACTAATATTACTTTGAAAGAATATTCATGGAGGGCAAATGGAAGGGAAGTAAATGAATGTAAAAATCCAAGTCCGTATTTATGGGAAATGTTTATTTACTCACTTCTAAAGCCCCTGATCCTGCATCATTTGAGTCAATAGGTGCTTTGTCATTGATTTTGGGAGACGTAAGAATGAGCCCCAGCGCCTACAGAAAGGGCAGCTGTTTACAATTTTTACAGCCCTTTAACTTGAATGCAAGGAGAATAAAACAGGTGTTAAAAGTGTACATATACACAGAGGTTTATGTTTCTGGAGCAGGTATTGCTGCAAGCACCTACGAAGTCAACAATTACATAGCGGTTTATCTTCAAAAGATGTTATTGGTGGCCTTGGGTAGGGCTTGTGGAATTTTTAAGGGAAACATTGGTGGCTTCAAGAATCGCAGTTATGATGGCAGAACTGACAAAAGTTGGCAGTTTCTTTAATCTCCATGCACACCGTCACTGCCTAGCATCCTTTGAAGCAGCTGGGCTGTCCTCAGAGCTCAGCACATTTGTGACTGTCCTTGTCTTTTGTTGATGATAGTAAGAAACCTGAAGGCAAATGCACTGAAATAGGCTTTCCAGCTCACTCACTGTCAGCAACTGTTTCTATTCAGGCACGGACCTATGTTATCAAGTCTGGCAAAAGTGATTGCAAAAGGGAATAACTTGACAGTGAAGAAGTATGATGCCCTACAGGAATCTGTCTCTGCAAATAAGGAGTTTCAACAATTGGGTTAACAGTTAACTATCACTGAAGGGAAGATCATCTGCTTGGAACTTGTGGCAAATGACCATAGCAACATGTCACAATTTGCTAAAGATAATTTTTATTAAAGGCAAAGATAGATTTGATAGAAAAAACACAGAAAGGAAAGTATAAGGTTTGTGGGCATCTCAGCAATTTCTAACTTAATTTCTTAAGAAAGGGTTCCCCAAAGTTTGGAGTGTGAATTCCAATCTTCTTCACAATCCAGTGCTACCCAGTTTTCAAGAGTAGAACAAGCTAACAATTATTTCCACTTCTTTTTACAGTCACACTTTCCTGTACATCTCTTTATGATCAAAAAGGGATCCAGACCACAGGAGAGGTCAGAGATATTTTACAGGTAGGCTTGTCCATGAAGTACTTTATATTACAGCCCAATCCTGGTTACCAAACAGAAGGCTACTGCTGAAGTTAACATATCGTTGCATACAAATGTTTGGATATTAGACTGCCTCTATTAAATTCCCTATTACATACTGGAATGTAATCACCCCCATTTCCTAAGAAATATATGAAGAAGAAGAAGAAGAAGAAGAGGCAGCATCACTTCCCAAACACACTCACAGCTGAGTGTGGCTCTAGTAGGGACTGATCAATCCTACATCTCTTGGGTTTAGGAGCTTCTTCTCTAAAAGTCCTTGACTGGAATACAGAGGAGAACCCAGGCCTACTCACTCCAGTGGATTCCAGCTCAGGGCCTTTGTTTGGAATAGCTAGAACCCCTGCGTCCTTCTCAGTCCCATGCTGTACTGGATGCTACTTTCTATCTCTTTAATCTTCCCCAGCCTCCCACCCTGTTTCTACCTCTTTAGAGGGTTGGTATTCTCTAGCAGCTTCTCACCAGTCTGCTAGACAGATCTCTTTCTTTCTGGCAGCTGCCTTTCCTCCTCAAGAGTTCCACCTTAAAATGGGGTCCTTAAGCTTTCATCATGCCCAGATGCTTCTTTGCCTAATTAACTGCCCCCCCAGTTATTCAATGAGTTAACTCCTTACAGGTGAACCTGAGCTGCCTCATTCCCCCTTGCAGAGCCTGTCAGAGGCAGGCTGGGCCCTGAATCTTTTTCAGGGGGCCAGCTATGCTGACCATATAGATTCACTTCTCTCAGTCTGATGTTAAGAAAGAACTAAAAGGTAAAAGACCTGGCTTTCATAAACCCTTAAAATCAGACCAAACATTAGTTTCTGGGAATCATTTAAATGTGGCCCAGCAGCGAAACTAACAGAGATTGTTTGTATATGGATAGCCATTGTATATGGATTGTCTTGTTTCCTCCTCCTTCCGGCACCCCCCTCACCCCCAGGTTTTAAAGTTCCAAGCGGTTTTATTTTTATTAATGTCTAGAACTGATCAAAAAAATTCCCAGATGAAATTTTGTAACAATTTTCTTTTGAGATTTTTCAAACAAAATATTTTAGCTTTCCCACAGGAAATTCCAAACAGATTCAAAATGTAAATGTTCTTTGTTTTAGTTTTTCATTTTAAAGACAAACTTTCATTTTGAATCGATATTTTGCCTTAATTCACATAATTTTGCTTTTCTAAAAACAAAAATATCAAAACATTTCAAGATTAAAAACACACACTGGTTTTATTTAAAAGTTTCCCCAAGGAAAACTGACATTTTTCATTAGAATCAACTTTCCCAGTGAAAAATTTCAGTTTTTGACAAAAAAATTATTCAGCAAAAACACTTTCCAGATTAGAAATTTTAACTAACTAATAATTCCAGAATCCCTGAGATTGTTATGCATTTTTCAATTTTCAAGTTCCCTTAGATCTGAAATGTTATTTTTTGCCACACTCCTCATTTTTCCTTTTAGTTTTTTGACAAGTGTGAAGTATTGGTGCGTTGATAATTGTAGCTGAGGCCTGACCTGACATGAGTAATTAACACATGGAAGGAGGCCTCATTTCTCTGATGACAGAATTAGGGAAGTAAATAGATCAGTAGGCTAAAAAGACAGAATGTTTGATCCAGCTAAGATAAGAGGAAGAACACTACGGAGCCATTTACTAACAATGGAAAAGATAAGTTAGGAATGTAGAGGTAAGCTGAAGACTAGGTGGAGCATAGACAGAGCATGCTGCACTAGCATAGGCACCGACTTCCCCTCTGCCTGGACACCCTCCTTACCCAGGGCCAGCTCTAACTTTTTTGCTGCCCCAAGCAGCAAAAAAAAAAAAAAAAAAAAAGGGCCCCCCCGCCGAGCCCCCCCCACCGAGCGCCGCGCCACCAGAACCCCCTGCCGAGCGCTCTGCCCCGCGCTGCCCCCCCCGCCGAGCGCCGCGCCGCTGGAAATCCCCCCGCCAAGCGCCGCGCCCCGCGCCGCCCCCCCCGCCGAGCGCCGTGCCGCCAGAGCGCCTCCCCCCATGGAATGCCACACCATGCCGCCCCCCGCCACCCCAAGATTGGCTGCCCCTTACCAGGTGCCGCCCCAAGCATGTGCTTGGTTGCCTGGTGCCTGGAGCCAGCCCTGCCCTTACCCCTGCTCCGCCTCTTCCCGCCCTCATTCCACCCCCTTCCCCCAAGTCCCCACCCCTTCCCTGCCTCTTCTTCACCTCCTCCCCTGAGCATGCCACATCCCTGCTCATGCCCCTCCCTCCCCGAAAGTCCTAAGCACTGCCAAACAGCTGTTAGGTGGCAGGGGAGCAGGAAGCGCTGGGACGGAGGGGGAGGAGTGGGGACGTGGCACACTTGGGGGGCAAGGAGGGGGAAACGGAGGCGAGGAGGGAGGGATCTTGGCTGCCGGTGGGTGCGGAGCATCCGCTAATTTTTTCCCATGGGTGCTCCATCCCCGGATCCCCCACAGAGTCGGCGCCTATGTGCACAAGAATTGGTTCCTGCAAAGTAACGAAGCCAATTCCAAAATGCATGATGCAATGTATATTAAATGCAATGCAATGTAATGTATATATCGGAAGAGGTTTTCTGTGTAGCTTTGGATGTGTGATATGCCCTACACCCACTCATTACACTTGAGTCTGATCAACTCCGCATAGGTTCCTTTATTTGGCATACAGCAAAGCTAAGTAATGAAATCTGGAGTTGAAGTGAGTCATTTGGATCCCAGAAAACAGAATGAAGTGTTCTCCCAGAACTTCACAAGGTGTTCTGGGTAAGCAGAGTGGAAAAGGTCAGAAGGAATCCCAACAGTATTGGTAGCAGCACCCACTGTGGCTAACAATAATATAAAAAATAGGTTCAATTCTAGTAACTTTACATATCTCCAGCCTTCTTTGTGCTTTCTTTCCCTCTTCAGTTTTTGAGGAGGGAGAGCAGCTCTCACTAAAAATGTTTCTCTCTGAGGGCTGTGCACAGCAGTAGCATCCCAGTTTTCCCTCCAATACAAACCCATTGCCCTTTCCTTGAATTCATACATAGCATAAGAAAATGGAGAACACAAGAAGACAGGGTTGCCAACTTTCTAATCACACAAAACCAAACACCCCACCCCTGCTCGCTCCATTCCCCCTCCCCCGGTCACTTGCTCTCCCCCACCCTCACTCACTTTCACTACGCTGTGGCAGGGGGTTGGGCTGTGTGGGAACTCTCTTTATGAGCTTTCAAGAAAGTTAGTAGCCTGAATTCTCTTCAGAATACAATTCTGGATCCCTTCCTCTTTTTCTTACTGGTTGTTTCCTTTGCTTCCTAAGCTTGCATTTGCTGAAAGGCAGTTGTAATAGGGTAATATGGCTCTGATGACTTCCCTCTTTGGTGTTAAAGAGCTAATATATTCTACTTCTATCAGAAGGAGCTCTTTTTGCTCTTTATGCTCTATGGACAAACATTACAAATACAGGAGTTATCTTTGTAACCACCCTTCAACTAATAGTTTGCATGAATTATAGCATCTTCAGCTCAACAGCTGAAGACACCAGCATTATCAACTCAATTCAAGAGTCATGAGATTGGCTTAAAATATTTTTTAAAGGGGCATCCTTTTTACAAAGCTGCTGGTTTCTTAGCCTTCAAGATTCATTTTTTCCTGTAACAATGAGGACTAGAAATTTACTTTGTTTTATAAATGAAATCTAAAATTCTCACATATTTACAGGACTCTAGGAGCAGGGACTTTAAGACAGACTCGTGATAAAGATCAGAAATGCCAACACAGGAACATATTTAATCATTTACAAACTCACACCATAGTCCTCCTGATTCCTGAGTCAGGAAAAACAAATGGGCCCTGCAGCACACCATAAAGATTGATAAAACAGAATTATTTTGGATTCTGCTGCAGGGGGAATTAATTCAATAGTCAAGGCAGAAAGGCAGCCAATTAGGGCTAGCCTGTGCCCTATATAAAGGCTGCAAAGCAGAGGAGACAGCAATCTGTCCCTGACTAGCAAGGGAGGAGGACTGGTTCCTGAGGTAACTAGGTAGCACCTTGGACAGAGCAGTGCTGGGCAGGCTCAGGGGAGCAGAGGAGAGGTCCAGCCCATTACCTGCCAGGCTGTGGCCCCTGCTTTAAAAAGGGCCAAGAAGGTGCAAGGGCCAAAGGGAAGTGGCCCAGGGAGCATGAGCAGTAGAGGGGAGAGAAGGAAGGTAGGACAGGGCTGCTACCAGAGGTCCCTGGGCCGGGACCCAGAGTAGTGGGTGGGCTTGGGTACTCCCTTACACTGCACCTGGCTCTGGAGGAGCATGGCCCGATACAGGCTGTGGCTTGCCCCTGAGGCAAAGGGCTAGATTTCTGGGGCTGCAGTTGGCCAGGAGGGCAGGTGCAGACTGAGGACTGCTGATACCCTCGGAAGGGACAAAAACTGAGCGGAGCACAGCCGGAGGGCTGTGTCCAGAGGAGGATGCCGCAAGCCAGGGAGCAACGTGTGTCCCAAACAGCACAGCAGAGTAGACAACGGGTGAGACACCACCTGCAGAGGGTGCTCCACAGCTGGACAGAGCTAATTTCCAGCGCAACCAGCAGGAGACCCTGTGGTGGTGAGTCTTGCAGCCGTTACAGTCCTACATAAACACTATTACTTTTAATGACCAAACTTGTAATCTCATAAAAAATATATTGTTAGTTTGACAGGGGCTGTTTTCCATAAACCCATGCTGATTGGCCTTAAGTACTCTCCTTTAATTCTTTATTAATCAAGTTCTATTTCAGCAGCTTCATTCTCTAGCTTGGGACCACAGCCACACTGGCTAAACCATCCTATTCACCCTTTTAAAATACTGACACAATATTAGCGGTCTTCTGGAACTTTCCCAGTGTTCAAAGGCTTATTAGAAATCAACATTACCAGTCCAGCAAGCTCCTCAGCCAGCTCTTTAAAATTCTTGGATGCAAGGTATCTGGGACTGCAGATTTAAAAATTACTAACTTTAGTAGCTGCAGCTCAACATTCTCCTGAGCTATTACTAGAATAGAGAATTACAACCATGATAGTATGATTTCTTTGTTTTTTCCCCAAATACAGAAGCATTTAATAAATGCCTTTTCTGCTTCAATTTTGATAATTTTAAAATTTTAATCTAGTAATGGACCAATGTGATTATTAGGAATCTTTTTATTCCTAATATACAATAAAAACTCCTCCTTGTTGTCCTTAACTCTGCTGGCCATAGATTTCTCCTCACATCCCTTTACTTCCCTTATCAATGTTCTATCATTCTTAGCTTCTCATTTATATTCATTACTATCAACTTCTCCTTAATTCCATTTGTAATATCTTTTAAATTATTTTTATAGCTGCCTTCACTTCCCCTCTAAACCAGGTTGTTTATTTTACCAATATGACCTTCTTCCTCAATTGTGGAATTTGGGACAGCTAGTAAAGTATTCTTTAAAAATTACCAATTATCATTCACATAATTCTGATTAAATTCTTGCTCTCAGCTGATTCGACTCACAACTGTTTTCAGTTGTGTGAAACTGGCCCTTTTGAAGTGCAAAGTGTGCATATATACACACACGTGTGTGAGTGACTGGTCTGGAGTTTGGTCTGTTTGCACATTATATATGTGATCAAGGTCTTGATCACTTTTACCTAAGCTACCATTACTTTTTAGTTCTCTGATCAGTTCCTCTTTATCTGTCAAGCAGAATGCAAAAAGCTGTAGTGAGTTCTCATTACTGAATCTATCTGATGCCTACAAAACATACCAGTGGTTTATGTAGCTATGTAATTGAAAGCTGATGTCTAGAAACAGTTTTTTTTAAAGACATAACTTTCTCACAGATATCCTACTTTATCTACCCCCAATGTCTCAGAATGGGAGCATTCCCTAACTTTAGTTCAATTTAAAGAACAACTATAATTTTCTCAGTTGTGAACTCACACCAGTCAGCATGGTAATAGAGTATCCAATTGCCCAAGATATGTACATGATAGGTCAGCTAGTGCCACAATGCCTGTATGAGAAATTTGTTCCAGTTTACTTCTTGTTATTCAGCTTGATTCACACTTTACAACTGCAAAGCAGATTTAATCATAACAGTAGGTTTGTACAGTGACCTTTGAAGCCAATGTAGAACTGTCCCTTTACCTTTTGTGATTTTGTTTTCCACATTTTTATTAGACTGCACTGACAAAGTTAACTGAATAAAGAAACCTAGGGGTATTAGGGTGCAGAAGAGATTTACGTAATTAATTTTGAAACACTAGTGGATGTTTCAGGTGGTACATTATTTCCCCTAGTAAAGTACATAAAGGATTCTACAACAATCCATTAACTATATTGCCAGTGTGAAGCCATAGTCCATTTAATGTGGAAGTAAAATCTTAACTACAGTTTCTGTTAAGTTTCCATATAGGCCCAGATGAGAGCTAGCTAACAAAGAACAATACATGACTAAGAGAAATCTGGGGTAAACACACACCCTTGTGTGTTTCAAGTCAATGAGCGGAGTTAGTATAATTCCAGATGGTGAGCTGTAATTGGGTGTCCTTATCGCAAGTTATAGACACAAGAAGCGCTGAGATAGGCCTCAAAGTTAACTCCCTGGTACAGAGGCCAGAACAGAGCTCAGGGGGAGGCCCAACATGATTGATGTGGGTAATGACAGGCTCCCCTCACAGCTGTATGCCAATCCCAGTTCACAGAAATGCAAGGGTAAAACTATAAACTATTGTTAATACTAATTACTGCTTTTTTGCTTTAAATCTCCAGGAATGTACCTGTTGGTCAACCGGGAGAGCTGCTACCTCATTCCCCAGGACCCCAAAATTAGGATTTAACCTATATACTTTAATAGAAATAGTTTAAGGGTAATTATCTGTGTGTTAGCAATATGTTAATTTGAACCATGGACGGAGCCATTATGTAATCTTGTAGACCATTGGCTTATGGTGCTTATCTTGTCTTGCTGCTAGAACCTATCCAGAGCTTGGGGAAAACCATCCCCATCGCTTCTCTCTGCCCAATGAGCACCCTATATAATCTATTGTAATCAATTGTTCTGCAGTGTCTCTGAGCCTAATAAGCAAAGTGACACTCCGCCAGTGCTGACCATAATAAACTCCTGTGCTTGACTCTACATGGTGTCCATTTCTGATCCTTCACAATGCAACCCTAAAGGCACAGGGGCAGATATAACCTCTAAAAATACTTTATAAACTTTGCACTCCTAAGTCTTGAATAATTTGTAGAACATATTAATTGAATTCATGCTTAAATTGTTTCAGACTCTGAAACAAACTCCATTGACTTCAACAAAACAAAATCTCAGCAGGTAAAGGGCAGGTCTATATTGGCTTCAAAGGACCAAGCCCTTAGTTACTGGAGAAGTGGAATTCCAGTAACAAATACTGAACACATTTTAATGGTTCCATTGGACCTTCATCTAGAAACAGCAGCCTAAAGCCAAGATAGGTTTCTGATGCACTCTAGTTTTTAATTGAAAATAGTGGGGTTCTCAAACTGGGGGTTGGGACCCTTCAGGGGGTTGGGAGGTCATTACATGGGGGGTTGCGAGCTGTCAACCTCCACCCCAAACCCTGCTTGCCTCCAGCACTTATAATGGTGTTAAATAGAGTGTTTTTAATTTATAAGGGGGGGGGGGTCACACTCAGAGGCTTGTGATGTGAAAGGGGTCACCAGTGAAAAAGTTTGAGACCCACTGGTTTAAAGGTTCATTACATATAATAATTGTTCACTAGTGTTATTGTTAGTCATTGCTATACATTCATTAATACACCTCTACCCCGATATAATGCGACTCGATATAACACAAATTCTGATATAACATGGTAAAGCAGTGCTCGGGGGGGAGGAGGGGGAGGGAGAAAGGGCTGCGCACTCCGGCGGATCAAAGCAAGTTCGATATAACGCGGTTTCACCTAGAACGCGATAAGATGTTTTTGGCTCCCGAGGACAGCGTTATATTGAGGTAGAGGTGTATATATTTCCATTTTTTGGAGCATATCTCCAAAAAATGCTATTTGTTGCCTTTACTCATAGCCTACATCAGTGGTTCTCAACTTGCGGACTCCTGGGGGTCTGTAGCTTGTCTAAGGAGTCCGTGAAAGACAGACTGAAAACTGACTTAACAGAATTCAACTATATATATACACACATACACACACACACACACACACGGAGAGAGAGAGAGAGAGACAATAGATTTTGAAAGGGGTGAACACCTCCATTCAATTTAGGGGTCTGTAAATGAAAACAGGTTGAGAACCACTGGGCTAGATTCTTATATAACTGGGTCAGAACATAAAATTGACCATACTTGATCCATATTGTAAGTATGAAATATCCATGTATTACCTGCTCACTGTTGCCCATTTTTTTTTTATTTAAACAGTCTCATCACTTGCATAGAAACATTTAGTGTACCTGAAGGTCCACATTCTGAAGTCCTTAGGCTAAACTCCTACCAACACTAGTGTCAAGTACTATTTTCATAAGTACTGTTATTTATTTGTATTATGTTAATTCCTATGGAACCTAATCAAGGATCAGGGCCTCATTATGCAAGACACTACAAAAGAATAAAAAGATTACTCTTAGCCCAGAGAGCTCACAATAAAACACAAGTGAATGAAACAGACAAACAGAGTTTGAGCAAAGTAACATGAGAATATTTTGCAAAGTAGCCAATAATCTCAGCTCATTACTTGCCTGAATATTAATTGGTAGTATTTTAGTTGCTTTTTAATACAGTAGAAATATGGATATTGTACAAGGCAATACAATTTGCTCACATCAAGTTTATTGAAAGAATGATACAAATACCAAACATTAACACGAGCTTTGAACCTAAACCATATCAAAATTAATGAGACAAAAGATAAGTTTTCAGTTTTGTCCTTGATCCATAAATAGAGATTGAGTTCCTAATATAGAAGCAAATTTTCTGAATAATGTATACTAGAGGAAACAACCCTCACTCTGTACTGTGTATGTAGGTCTTCAGGTGAAATAGTGGAACAGAATTCAACCCCTGCTTTGAGGATTGTAAATAAACAGTGGGGACAAAATGGATCTAGCAAATTGGAGATGTACCAATGAGCAGAATGGTGAAGTGTCTTCAAAATCATTTAAAAGATCCTGAAGCAACAAGTCTGACTAAATCTTTCTGGTATGTTCCTTTGCTCTTGCACACCTTGTTAAAATGATGCAACTTGCCACATTCCTTCTAACTGCATTCACTTCTTTGGGTATTGTGACTCTTATCTTTTATCCTTTCTCTTGAGAATTCCACTACACACCTCCATATCTAAGTTTCTGTATAGCAGCTGCTCCCGCAGGTGGTGATATCAAGTGCTTCAGACTATCTTGTCCAGAATCAGGGCGTCTGTCAAGTCCTCAAAATTGCATGTAGCAGCCAGTCTGCATAAGGCAGTAATGTAGCGGTCTATCCTCTCCGCTCTGGATTGGGCTCTGTGTAGCTTCAGAGTTTTGTTCTGCTTCGAGGACTAATAATGCCGCAAGGCTCCTAGGACAGCTGAGAAGCTTGGGGTAGTGGTGATCTTCAGAGTGTGCACATCTCTCTGCATTGTTCCCAAATAAAGTAAGATTTACGGTTTTTGCTGTTTCTCAGGATGGTCAGGTCTATATATAGTTCAAACTCCTCTCCTTACATCCCTGGGCTAGGTTTGTGTCTGGAAAATCCAGGGTATTGGGGAGCTTCAGCCCAAATGGCTTGTGCTGCCAAGTGCTGTATGTGAGAGAACTCACAGCTCCATCACTGCCATCATGTTTTATTTGCAAGGGGTGAATGTAGGTGAAGATGAACATGTAGGACGCTGTTAAACTCTGTGGACTGCTTTGTCCATGCCACTGAGTTGCTTCCAGCCTGACTCCTAGCATTCCTTGTTCCACTGGTGTCCCGCCAAGAACTGTCCCTCCAGGAAGCCATGACCCTTTGACTCCAGTTCCGATGATCATAATACACTATTTGTCCTTTAAATCTATGATTATGCCAAAAATGGGTAAATAGAAGCAAGGAGCATTAAATGATTGTGCAGCTGTTTCAGAAGGTGAAATTGGTATTCAAATCTATCAGTAGTAAAATTATTACACAAACGTGTAGAATGATCTCTACTACATATTGAGAACTGGATGCATACCATTACAATGTGTAAATCTGGGGTAATTTATGCTTCCAAGTGTACTAAGGTAGAGAAATAACATCTGAAGCACAGTGAATAAATGCTCTAATTAAAATGAGAAGTTATTTTGGATTTCATACACGTAACACTTGTATATCTGTATATTTTATATATGTACCCATTGAAAAACTGGCTCAGCCTCTAGGAGCTTAATTTTAGTTAAATAAGAACATGTTAAACTGTAAAATGAGTTCAATTATAAGAGGAATAAATTAAATTTGTGGGAGCTGGTGTCTCCCCAAGACCTATAGGATTAGATACTTTTTTTTTTAATTGTTTAAAATCCTATATGAGTGGATGGAAGACCATCCATTTTTAAAATAAAAAAACAATACAGTGGAGAGTGATGTTTTGTGTGTTTTCATGAAACAGTGTTGGCCGCTCTGTCCATTCCAGGCTTTGGGCAGGTTCTCGGCTGCTTGACTGCATGAGGGCCTGCTTGCTGTAGCCCTTTTGTCTGGAGCTACACACACTGTTCTCCCTCTCTCCGTGCACCTGGAACAACCAGCACCTCCTCTTCCTGGAAGCATCAGTACTTCCTTTGCTTCAGGACAAGGTTTTAAAGGGGCCATGCTCTCTAAACCCCAAAGGGATTACACTTATAAAGCCTCCTAATGTTTTGTTTGGGTTATGACTGTCCTTGCACAGTGTGGAGTATTTATAGCATTTCTGGTCCTCCACCTTTACCAGACAGGGCCAGGATGTGTTGTAGGGGGAACTTAATAAAGAGAGGGACTACCCAGTCAGGGTGTTCTCTAGTTACTGCTTAAGGCCTGGCTCTTTGGGTTAATGCCCTCACACTACACACACATTGCCTTGTTTGGTCATCCTTTTATTTCATTATGCTTTGCACTCATGTAGCTACACCATTTTCCTTCAATTTCGGAGTATATTGGTGGTAAATCTGGATTAGCACTGCACATTTATTCTTCAGTGATTTAGTCAGCAGGACATTTTTCAAGGTAGGTTTACAGACTGTAGAGCTAGTGAGATACTGTAACTACATATGTACATCCTTTGCAAATCCATTTACACTTGCATATACATTTTAAGGTAAATCTTTGGCTCCTGTATTTGAATGTATATTCCCTAGTTGTTCATTTTTGTTGTTTTTTTAGGCAGCACTAACTAACATGCAGTGTTACAAGGGCCTTGAGGCCATATAATTTTCTTTTAATCTGTATATTGTCAGAAAATAGTAAAACAAACAAAAACCCTCTGGTTTTCTCCTTTTAATGGACATTAAAGTGTAACAAAGTACTTGTTGGTAGATGTGAGTGCAAAGAAAATATATTGCATCTGCCTGTGCTGCAAAAGTAACAAGTATTTCACTGAAGTTACAATCAATTTTTAACACTAAACAGGCTCCAGGATCTTGTAACAGGATTATGGCCCCTATATAACGCCCATTAAAATCAAGGGGACATTTACATTCATTTTAATGGGAATTTGACTGGGCCTTATGTAAGAATTGTCACTGAGTATGGGAAGGACCACAGAAGCACTCTTGTTACATTCATTTTGTCTTGAAATATGATTGCAAAAATGTTTCAGATTCAGTTAGAATTTGTAACTATCTTTCAGGCAAAAAAAGATATGAACAATAACTCCCCAAAATAAACAACAGCTACAAAAATAATACAAAAGTCATTACCCATGAACATATCTGTATTTGTAAACTAATAAATAAGTGGAAGTAAACAATAAAGTACACAGACAACTGGCTATGAGAATTACAGTATATCATACTGTATTTACTTTTATTGTCTATAGAACACCTGAGCCTTAAAACAATAACCAAAGATATAAATACTGTTCAAAGGTTTATAGGCTTCCTTAAAAATCAGTGACCATTTGTAATAAAGTAAAATATGCTCTAAATGATTTAACAAGTCTGGATATTTTAGAATTTTGACAAATCACGTCAGCAACTTGTTGGGTAAGTGCTAATATTTTAAAAGAAGTCTTAAGATATAGAGTGGGTGGGAAGGAGACTCATTAAAATATGTAAATTAACAAAAGAATATTCATTCTTTTATTTCTGGGTTATAAATTTTAATTCTAATGAAAATAGTTAGCTTTTTCAAAATTAATTGATTACTTAAAGAAAGTACATCCTTGGGCATTTCGGGTCAATTCCTAATCATTTTAGACATAGAGCTACATGTAGAGGGACTAGACAGAGATGGAATTCTCCCTCCAATCTGAAAGCCAAGCACAGAACATTGGTGTAGCTGCTGCTACAGCACAGGCTGTACTAGTAACCATTGCACCACATCCCAACTCCTAAATACCCCACATGGGACTGTGGCTCATTAGAGCAGCATTGTTTGTGGACCCACTTGCTATACTCCTGCCAGTGCTCTGACTTGCATACAACCCTCCTGAGCCTCTTTATACCTATAGAGAACACAACCATGGAGCTAGGTTCTGTGTAGCCTTCTGCATGGTCTTTCCACTTCTCCGCAGACACGTGCAGCAGACAATGCTATATTTCTGTTGGGTTTGGGGGTGTTTTGCAGCCAGGCTCAGTGCAGCAGGTTTTATCCCTTCCTGCAGAATACCTACTGCCAGGGACGTGTACAAGACAGAGGCAAGCAGGGGCACAGGCCACCCCAATCAGTGCAGACACAGAACTCCTCTGGAGCAGGGAGAGTGAGCTCCTCTGGCCCTGGGCCGGGTGATGACAGCTCCTCCAGCCCTGCGGTTGCAGGGGTGTGGAAGGAGATCCAGCTCCTCCAGCTGCCGGGGAAGAGTCAGTGCCACCGGCCCTGGGGTTGCAGGGGAAGTGGGGGAGAGCCAGCTCCGCCAGCCTCAGGGCCACAGCAGGGAGAACCTGGTCCTCCAGCACCAGGGCCCTAGCGGAGAGAGCCAGCTCCTCTGGCTGTTGGGAGAGTCGGAGAGCTCGCTCCTCTGGCCGGGGGGGCACAAAGTGCCCCTCACAAAGCAGCCAGATTTTTATTCCTGTGCATGCCCCTGCCTACTGCAGTTACAATAATGTTGGGAAATGGAATATTTCGAGTTTAGATCACACAATATACAATGTTAAGGTTAGTAGATTTAAGATTAAAAGTTCTTTAACAGCTGACCAGTACTGAAGAACTCACCATGGGGATCACAGGTATCCATCCCAGTCACTTGCTGTTGTAGCAGGAAATATTAAGTCGTCTAATCCTGAGAATTTGGGATTTTAACTGCAGCTTATGTTTTCCAAAAAAACTGTCTTACCCTATCATTATATTTCTCCTCCCAGTTAATCACTCTTGTCTGTGTATCACCCCAGCTAACCATATTATGCCCCCATCTCTGCCTCTGAGAACTCATTTTCCTTTTTGCCTTTGCCCCCTCTCAATTTCTCTTCACTTTGACTTGTCATTCTCCATTTGCCTCCGTGTCTTTATTTATTTCCTTTCTGGGTACTTGGGCTCTCTGAGAAGAGATGGTGATTAGAGCTGGTTAACATTTTTTTGTTTGAATTTGTTTTTTCAAGATTTTCTACTTTTTCAATGGGAAAGAGTAAAATCTTTAGTTTTTTAGAAATCAGGTTTTCCATTTATTAGTTTTTCTCCAATTTCTGTCTTCCCCTTACCACATTGTTCTCTCCCACTCCTAGCTGACAGTTTTGGCAGCAGAAAGAACATGTTCCTACAGCACCTAGAATATTGCCTTTGGTGGAAGAAAAGGTTCTTGCATCCTAGATGGAAATTTGACGCTGTTAAAAAGTTGTTTCTCAATTGAAAATTCTTAAATAAAAAAAAGCAAACCCTGAGGCACTAGATGTTTTTAAAATTGCATTTTGAATTAATTGCCAAGACTGAATCTGAAACCAGTTTAATATAATATAACATTCCCTTCTATATTTTTGTGTGTGCTTTCCCTGTCTGTTATCTTTAGGTCAAGTTATTGTAGATTCCACTGCTGATTTATCCTTGAATCTGCTCTTCTGAAGGCTCTTATGCCATGTGCCAAAACTCAGAGCATATTTCATATAAGCTTAATTAGCACAGCTCCTACTGGTTTGTCCAGATAGATGTTGCCTTCTTACTTCTCTTTTAGAGCTTGCTGACGTCACTAGGCATAGCTACCAGGTAACTCGGGGGGATGGAAGGCCATAAGTGCCAATGAAACTCCCCTGCTCTGGGTCTAAGTGAGCCACAGTAACTCCATCTTGTGAACCTTAACCTACCCACATGCTGACAGCCTAAAAGCAGAATATGTAATGGTTAGCTTTTTAGCAGACAGCTGCAGTTTCGCTCACACTAGCAGAACTTTTAGTGATAACGAGGGAAAAGGGGGAGGGAAAGGCCTACTACATAGAGCTTGCAAGGTCGAAGATAAGCATGCGGACGAGAACTTTTCTCACACGCCACAATGTAAGCCTGCTGTAACCGCTGTTGGGCAGGGAGGGGTAGTGGGGGAGAAACAGACAAAGTTTTCACAGAAACAGCTTGGAATATAAAATGGGACACTTGCTTATATTTGCTGCGCTTGATTTGAGACATGCTGGTCTCCTAGTGCCTATTCAGAGCTCTTGAATAAATTTGGTTTGCTTCTCCACCCTGGTGTGTCTATTGGTGCAACACACACCGGGCAATGAACCCTGTTGTACCCCTCAGGCCCTCTGGGCCGGCAACAAGCTGTTATCTATGTATTGTTAGAATTCCAATTTAGGCATCTGAGAATGGGTGGAGTTGAACAAATTGAGATTAAACAATAGCTTTAAAGTGGAGTGGTCCACATCAACAGAATCGTGACTTCTGCTTCCCTTAGACAAATGGATTTAATAAGCATGAAAGATCTAGTCTGACAAGTGCAATCTTCCACTTATGAAAAGAATAAGTATATAATGAGAAGTAACGCAGACTACTGCAAGATGCCCTAACAATTTGTTTCTATCCTTCTCTAAATGGACCATCTCTAAAGATAGGAGGATAGTTCTGACTCCTTGCTCTCCTGTGGAATCTGCCTTGAAGATTACTAGTTGTGACAGTGTTTGGGGACTGCTAATGTAACATTAGGCCATTGCATAGTCAGAGGATACTATAATGACTTTTGACTGTTACTAGCCTGAGCTGCGTTTGAACTAGTGACACAGAGATGAAAGGTCGTATACGCTATTACCCTTATCCTGTAGCTATGGAGTTCCACTAATGATTGCTGAATTCTGTTACCATGGAGCTTTGTGTTTAGAATATTGTGCTGGTGTTTTCCAGAAGGGTTTTGAGGATGATGGTATGTCTTGAGCTGACTGTGCTGCACCATATCAGAGACACATTTTTTATATTTCTCTTACTATTGCTTGAACACATCATTTTTATAAAACCAATCTTGAGATTTGGGTTTGTGTCATTGCAACATTTTGAGCTGATTATTGTAAATGATTAGGAACTGGCATACTACAGTGATGGGACTATTTGTAAGATCTAGACTGACAACTCTGTCTTATCTACAGACTGCTTCAGCAAGAAATTTCAGATTATTGAAAGATCAGCAGTTCTCACTGGGAGCAGATCAATATGGTATATTTCTCCTCTCTTAGTAGCATTCTCAAGAATGCCTTTGCCCCCTCTGATTTAGTCAGACTTGTTTAAGATGTGGATGGCATGTCAGATAGCAGTGATGACATCATAACTCTCCTCTTGAGTCAAAGAGTATATCAGGTTCAGGTTGTTGGGATAGGAGAGCAATAAGGAACAATACCAACCTCAATGCATCCCACAATATTAACAGGGAAATGCCCTATATAATTGCAGATGGGTAGCAGGACTTGTGGCAGTGAGATTCCTTGGGCGAATTGGTCTTGAACACACCCATTATTAGATTGTACTTGGTCTCTAATGTGCAATGAGAGCATAATGTAACTTATAGGAGAATGATCTCACAGTAACTAATCTAAGAATAATAGGCAGCACCAACTGAAAACTCTGAATTGGGCATCAAAAAAGGTACCACAATCCCCTGTCCACAATTGTTGACATCTTGCCAGAAATTTCCAAATCCAGAAAGCTTGATGTGAGGAATGAGTTTTGGCACGAGTTTAGATAAAGCATGCAGACAACTTTTGCAACACCATTTGGTTGTTACAGATGGCTGTGCATGCCGATAGGCATAAGCCCAGCACCAGTGGTGTTCCAGTGAGGATTCACCCAACTGTTGGAAGGACTGCCTGGAGTGAAAATAATTGCAAATAGTATCTTTATTGTAGATGATACAGAAGCTTAATGAGACAATGACAGAAAACTATAAGCTTTTCCGCAATGATGCAGAGACAAGAATATAAAACTTAGCTGAGGAAAAAAATGTGACAAAGTATGAGGTGACATACCTTGGACATCTGCTCACCTCAGAGGGACTGAAAGCAGATCCCAATAATATCAAGGTAGTGAGAGATATGTCAGTTCCAATGGATGCGAAAGGGGCATAGTGCTTTATAGGAATGATAAATTTGCTTTCTGAGTTCTGTCATCACCTATATGTAAGCTACAAGACACGACATTGAGTGAGACTGGGCAGATCCCCAAAAGCAAGAATTTCATGCTAAAACAAATTAGAACAGATGCCTTTGTCCTGAAGTACCACCAGCCAAGAGAGCCATTGACACTTTAAATGTGATGCATTAGAGAAAGGATTGGGTGTAGCTCTTTTGCAGGACCAGCTGGTCATTTATGTAAATAAAGACCTGTCCAAGACTGAATAGGGGTATGCCCAAATAGAAAAAAGAGCTTCTGGCTGTGGTATTTGGAGTGGAGCAATTCCATCAGTACACCAATGGCCACCCAGTAATATTGCAATCAGACCACAAACCCCTACAGACAATCCTGGCAAAACTAGTTTTTAATACTCCAAAGACTGCAGTGCATGTTGATGCACCTTTGTATCACTACATAGTAGAGCTCAGATATTTGTGCAGTACCTTTGAAGCTAAACAAGTTACTATTTTTAACTAAGGACACTGTACATGTTTACCGTAGTTCATGGTTTCATATTGCCTTTCAAGGTCTATGTGCATACAGACATAAAACAGAACAAGTGTACAATCTTATTGAACTGGGAAATAGGTTGAAAGGTTTGACTACTATAGATCCATTGGGAAAAAGACCTTGGTGAATTGGCATACAAGTAATTAACTAGTCTTATGCTTTAAATTGAGTTTTAGATGGTCTTCCTCTGTTGGATTAGCAACACTAGTGTTCATAACCAGTGGCACAAGCAAGGCCCTATACTGAGAGGCTCTTAGAAAAAAAATCTGAACAAAATCACCTCCCCAAGACAGTGTTTTAGTACAAGTGTTATTTTCTATTGTGTGTGTGATTTGATTCTGAAAAATGTCAGTGGTTATATCGACCAATTTGGTACTTTGTTAGCCAAATCATAGTCCAATACTGTTTTGGCTTCTTTTATCCTACATTATTAGTTGCTATTTGTTAAGGATATTAAATAAAACTATAATGCTAAATTCAACTTTTCTTTAGTTGAGCAATCAACATTAAAATAACCCTAAAGATAGAGGATACCAAGGTATGCTTTTACTGTACATTTCTTACTATTCAAATTTTTGGGAGGCTGATACTCTACCTGACACAGGAAGAAAGTCAACGATTGGCAAACTGAAGGCCCACTTTGTGAGATATGCCATTCAGATATGGTAGTCACCAAAAACCCATTTGCCTCAGGCAAATGGCGGTTTTAGCACCATATCTCTCCAGTATGCCCACAGAATAATGGTAAGGTACAATCAACAGTGAAAACAACTAAGATTATTGTATAAGGCTGTTTCTGCTGGTTCAGACCCTTTGTTAGCATTTTTGGTACACAGGAATACCCCATGACAAGGCACTAAAACTGTCCAGTGCAGGTACTAATGAAACAAAGGACCAAAATCCTGCTACCAATTACAGGTAGAAGGAGGGAACACCACTGAGAGGAGATGGCCAACAATCGGAGAAAGCAGGCACTAGAATACAAGAGCTCAACCAAAGACATACTAGTCCTGGAGACTGGCACTCTCAGCATTAGGGAGACACCACAAGAAAGCAGACTAAAGGAGTAGTGAGAGATGCGCTGGCATCCAGGTCACACGATGCAAGAGGGACAAGTGATCCAAAGAAACAGGAGGCAATTGCAAGCCATCAGATGAAACAGAGAGCCAACATAGGTGCATCATGATCAGTGGAAACGGAGCCAGAGGGTCCATGCAAACCTGCTTAGACTCCCTCAGTATGTACTCAAGCAGCTAGCCAAAGCCACTGCTCAGCTACACTATTATTTTTAAGCATGCTAGCTTGAGTGGAGCTATCATGCTCCCAGCTATACTTTAAATAAACCAGTAAAGGCAAAGGAAAAGCCACAAAGGATACCAAAGAAGAAAGAAATGTGAGGTGAAGGAAGATAGAACACAAAAAAGCAAGAGAGACAGTTACTTTATTGTACTTATAAAATATGAGTCAGAAAGGGGCTGTTAATATATTTAATTGACAAGAACACTAAGTTAAACATTTATAAGAGATGTAGTGGAAGTTTGACTCCAAAAGTGATGCAATGAAATGCAAGTAAAAAACAGTGAAGATATTGCAGTGTTTGAATTGTTAGGTAGATTTCCTCCTTCTGGTGGAGTTAATCCATCACTCTGAATGTCTAAATGATCTCTGAATTGGAACTCTAGCTCAATATGGTCTTCACACACTCACAAATAAATAAAATCTATTTAGCCTGCAAGATGGGAAGGAAGAAGAGTTATTTACAAGGAGGTGCCCAGATGTATTTTGGCACTTCTGCACTAAGTATTCCAATGCCTAACTGATTTCGAGCCTAAATTCCTTTTGAAAATGAGATTTAGGCTCCTAAATCAGTTAATTGCAATGCTGAGTGCAGAAATGCCTTAATACCTTTGAAAATATGGGCCTCTGATACTATGGTGATGAGAACTGTATAAACAGAAAGAGGAAGAAAGACAGTAATAAATAAATAATAAATAGCTCGCTAGCTCTTATATAGCACTTTGTTAGTAGATCTCAAAATGCTTTACAAAGTCAGCATCATTTAAAGATGGGTAAACAAACACAGAGGTGTGAAATTGTCACTGGCCCAAGGACTCCCTCCCTCAGGCGGTCCCATGGGGAGGCAGATCAGCACTGTATGTTGCTAACACGGTTGTAAGCATCACAAGGCATTGTGGGGGGGAGGTCAAAGGTATAAGTGTGGAATGGAAGATTCCCTTGCAGGGAGCAAGGGGGAAAGAGGAAAAGAGCAGAGAACGGGTTAACTCGACACCTCAGCTAGCTCCGTGTGAAGATAAGACGCTGGCCCTGGTCCAAGGTCATGGGCACGACAAAAAAAAATTGGCAGCTGCCCAGCTGTGAGAAGAGGAGAACGAAGTTGAGCAGGGCTGCAGAGATAGCAGTGAGAAAAATGAGAGTGAATGAGATGGCGAAGGCCAACAGGGGGGAAAACAATATCTCTGGAGCCAGGGTGTTTTGGAAAGCCGATGACGCCACAGTAAGCCAGTTTGGACGGGTACAAAGAGCACCCGGAACAGAGGGCCCTTGACGAAAACACCCCCAAAGGAACCCAGGACTTAAAACCCTCCCAAGAGCCAAAGCAAGTCAGAGATTACAGCAGACCTTGGACGACCTGGGCCCAGGACAGAACTCCTGTCCACCCTTCCCCCTCTTCTTCTTATGTTACACCAAGGCTTGGCCAGCCTCGGGTAGAGCGTGTGTGAGTATGAAAGAGGGTTAGGGCTTGGGGCACTAACGCTTTCTTCTTTCCTAAGTGATGTGGGGAGCACCCATCACTCTCCACTGTTATTTTATTAATTAAGCTTTAAAACTTAGACACTTGGAGTGTTTCGTTATCTCCTCCCCTAAAGATCCGGTAGCCTCAGCCTCATCACTTGATGCCTCAGGCAGATTTTGTGACAGAAATCTGTCACAAAAGGACTTGACCATGGCTTACTGGGTGATTTCTGAATAGAATGCAGGGTCTTCTAAGTCCCAAAAGTTTAAGCCACTGGGCCACTACCTGCCAGAAATTACTTCAAAAGAACAAGGGAATTTGCCATGCACAATACTGCACCACAAGCATGTATTTCCATACAATTTCCTCAGGAGAAGATGTTTCAGGTCATTTTCCCTTGCCAAAGCCCTATCATTCCATAGGTCTTATTTCCCAAGCTGCCCACTCACAACATTTAGAAATAAGTTAATGTTTTATGTACTGTCGAAAGAAGATATTGACCAAGTAATTTTGCATCTGCGATTCTAGTACTGTATCATGCTGTTAAATTAACTGTTTGATAGAACCCATAAAAACTTCTGTGTTATATTCAGCCTTCTTGCAAGCATGATGCCATTGCTTTCAATGAATTTGCACTAGTGTTGAGTTTGACTCAGTGATTAAAATAAAAGCATTGAGAATTACTATCACAGAAATAATAGAAATACACCAGTATTTAAGCAATATACATTCCCACTTCATACCCAAACCTTATATATGGTATTCAACATTTCACGATAATCAGAAGTGTTCTGCTTTTTCAGCACAAAACAGTAGGAAGAATAGGGGATGGGTTCCTTATTTCTTTTGGCTACTGAGATATTATGAAAGTGATTGTTTCTGCTCCAAAAATACAACTCACTGCACTAATGTATGGCAATTAATGAAAGTGCTCTTCTAACATGGCTGTTGTCACTCTCAGTTTAGAATTTTCTCTTCTTCTATTGCTAGGTAATGAGACATAAAAGGCTGGGAAGACTAACCGAATCTATAAAGGGCGACTCTAGCAAAAAGCTATGAACAAAGGTAGTGAAAAGTGGTAATCATTGTCAAAGGAACATATTGTAACTAGAAGTGTTTTTGTTTTTTGTTTTTTGTTTTTAAAAAAGGGTCTTATTTTCTTAGATCTGGTATTTCAGCACTTGTTCCTTCCACCTGTAAAGTGAAATGCTAAAACAGAATATTTGTAGCTTTGCATTGGGGCAAATACTTTTTCATAATTTTTTAATAGCTGCTCTAAAAGTGAATTATTTACATTTGTACTAAAATATTCTAGCTGAAGAATTAGGACTTAGTAGCACAATACATGTCCATTTCTTGATCTGTAATACTTTGTTGAACTTTTATCCCCAAAAGAGGGAAGGCAATAACATCTGCATTATGTTTCCCAATGTCATACTATCAGCGATAAGTTTTCTCAAGATTCATGAGCCAACACATCTTTATCTGATGGTGTGTAATATGAAAGACATGATGGGTAAGATAATATCTTTTCTGGACCAACTTCTGTTGGTGAAAGAGACAAGCTTCTGAGCTACACACAGTCTGAAGAGTTCTGTGTGGTGTGGAAACTTGTCTCTTTCACCAACAGAAGTTGGTCCAGTAAAAGACATTAATTTACTCACCTTGTCTCTCTAATATCCAGGGACGAACGTGGCTGCAACAACCCTGAAAACATATAGTTATTCAGAAGTCAAGAAAGTACATACGTTCCCATTTTTGAAAAATAGGCCGAAGCAGTATCTCAAACTTACAACAATTGTCATGAGAGCAAATTCATAATTTCTTTCACAGTTGTACATGCAAGATGTGAAAATGGCAAAGCATTGATTGTGTTATAACAGCTATGGCCTATGCTATGGCTTCTTTGCTGCATGGAGCCATAAGGGGGGAAAAATCTATGTCTATCTTGTAGAAAAAGGTCAAAGGAGACACAGAATGGAAAGCCTGCTTTACAGAATGGTGTCTCTCTGTAAACATCACCAACTCCTCCCCTTAAGCTCCACACTCTGGTCTTTGCACAAATTATAGAGTATTGGAGCTTCTGAATCCTACAAAAAACTTAGGCCTGACTCCATCTTAACCTGGATCTTTGAGTATCATATCCGAGATATGGCCTTTTCCATTGGGATGTATACCTTTTCACCGCTTCAGAAAGTCATAAGATTACAATATGCTACCTAGCTTTCAAATCCAATATTTTTATCTGACCTTTCTACAGGTCACTCTTAGCAATGATATTCCCCCACAGCACTGGAAAAGTGGTCCTTAGTTCTGGTAAATCTAGTGACAAATTTCTATATTTGTGCAATACAGCAATTCATTTTAAAAAAACCTCAGATTTAGAAAAATCTCTTCCCATCCTTTCATGAATCAGGACCATTTCTCTATTTATCTTCTGCCTTTGTTCTTTCTTCCTTGGTGATGAAAATCCACAAACTTTTTCAAAAGCATCTTCTTTTGTACCATGGAATATAAAAATAGGAGAATTATGATGGTTTGGGAGTGCAGTTTTAGAGCTTTGTCAATAGGAGTGACGTCTGAGATCAGTGGGAATGGGAGTAGCAGTAGTAGTCACTTTCATGATTACACTGAAAATTCTTTTCCCAAGCAGCTGAGTCCAGTATAATACATTGTCCCATTACAACCCCATTTCATCAGACTTCAAAAATGCTGCCCTCTGACTTGCATAGAGTTCTCTCTAACCTAGGATACTACAGACTTTCTGAGCTTGATCTTGCAGTCCCTACTCAAGTACTTCTCATTAAAATCATTGGGAACTTTGCCTGAGTAAGTTCTGTAGGACTGTGTCCTGAATTCATGGAGTCTCGTTTGCCACTATGAAAAAAGAAAAATTTCGTTCATATCTGAGGATTTTTTTTTCTTGGTTATTCAGTTGCAAATAAATACTGACAAGCAAGAGCCTACTAAAATTGCCAGCTCATTATAAGATCACAAGTGAAATATTGTAAAATAGAAACACGTTTAAATGGAAATCAGTGAAGCCCTATATTCCCTGCCGCTTATAACACTCCCAGGTGTTCTTTATCTTTCAGAGAATATATTATCAGATTTCAAACTGGGATGAGCAGTTGTTTGAAAGGGCTTCGATCTCTGAATGATAATCATTTCCAATATATTCAGCTGAGTTATCTCCCCAGGTAACTATTCAACGTTCAGGATGTTTAAAATATTCTTTGCAAGGTTCTCATCTTTGTTCTAAGAGATCCATGCAATATAATAAACAATTGTGTAATAATTCAATATATGGAGTTAATCATATCCCAATGCTTACTTCTGACATGCAATTGTCTATTTTCACCTGACTCAAAGGACACAGATCATAGCATTTCAGTATTATTCAAATACTGGTATTTCTGATCTGTATTGGGGGGGGGACGGACGGGCTGAAGTATGTACTTCAGCAAGTATATATGTGAAAGAACAAAAACTGGAGAATGAGGATTAATGTATAAGTCTTTGATCTGTTGCATTTAAGAAGCATCCCAAAACCAAATTTGTGTATTCACTTCTGGACAAAGCAATGATTTATGCAATGAATCAGATGCTATTACAAGGTTTCTCAGATCATAAACACAATTTATAATGTCTCATGCATGATATGCACCACTAACAATCTCATTTGATGAAAATTGTTCTTATGCCTTTTATCATTCAAGCATGCTAATGAGTGCCCTCAAAAGATTAGCGAGTAGCCTAAATAGACCAGTTATCCATTTCAACAATTTTATACAATCCTTCATTGAACCAAAGTGAACTTCTCAATTTAAATGATTCTTCCCTATTAATTCACAAGTGTGAACACCCTTCACAGTTGTGCATGGGTGTTGAGGCATTTTAAAAATGTAAATAGATTTACATTTTTTATCAGCACTTGCATCAATGAAAGACAGTTACTTCAGAATGCTAGTAAGTTTCCTCTGGAAGGTAACTACCTCCTTTGAATAATATAGTCTACACAACATTTTAGCTTCAAAAGCCCAGATCCTTCTCCCTCACACAGTGGGGCAAGCCAGAGAAAATCCATTGAAGCCAGTGGAGTTACACTTTTATAGCTTTTAAATCAGTGTGAGAAGACTAGAGCCCTAAAGTTGCATTTTTTCTGGTGCTTTTGGCAAGTTTTCTGATTGAACACACATATTAGGAAAAATATTTGATTAGTTATTTACCATTGGTCAGACCATACTGCCTCATGGGGAGGGAAGCTCTGAGGCAGAAAAAAGAAATCTCTATGAGGATTCCCCATACAGCAAACAGTTATGGTTAGGTGAGGTAATCCTGGATATGGTGTAGAGTCTAGGGCCATCACCTGGATGAATCCTGTGCCCCCACACCAGCTCTGACCCCCCCAATCTTCCCTCCCCACATTGGTAGCACAGTTCTAGTGGAGCCATATGACCAGAGACTGTCTCTTGTCCCACAGCTACTCTCAGTATACGTGGGCAGGGGTGCTCTGAGGAAAAGATGCGGGGCCCAGGCTGTATTTTTTCTGACTAGGCTCCGCAGGCTACACAAGGTGTGTGTGGGGGGGGTCCTCAGACTCAAAAGGAAGGAACCATCTATGTGACTTTGTTATGACGCTTATCCTCCACCCATTTAAACTCCCCATCACCTATGGTGGTGCAAAAAAGTCAAACCCTGCATTATGTAGTCTTGAATAGGTTTCCCTACATAAAGTACATCTCCCTTTCCTCACATTATGTTTGTGTCTGTAGACATTAGTAATGTCTTTCCTATTTTTTTGGAATATTTCTTCAGTTTGATGCATCTTTTTTTCCAAATTTAGAGGGTTTACCACTTGGAATGGGTGAACTGGTTCAGATAAAAGTAGTACTGGATATAACCTTAATACAATTTTAGTGTTCAATTTCTGTTCTTAGTAGATTAGGCTGGAACAGAACACGAATACTCAATATGTGAAAGACACTTCTTGCAGTACTTCTAACTCAGCTCAAGCCTGGAAAAACTGGAATGTGAATGGAAGAGACTTTTCACAAGGATCTCTATGAAGCAAAGCATTTAAGTACATACTTAACTTTAAAACCACAGATAGACCCTGTGATGCTTTCTCAGAGTGACCAGAACTGTAGCCCTCTCCCTCAGTATAAATGGGATCTGCTGGTGCTAAACTGAGTGATAACTCCTTGCCACTCCAAGTTGTCAGCTAGCCCCATAGATTCCCTAGGACTCTGGGAGTCTTAACTTTGCCTTGTACTTCAGGTCCCAAACACTCCAAAAGCATCTCCCTGCAACATCTAGCCCATCAGTGGGCACTCACAGAAATTACCAAGTCTGCCATCTCCAAAGAGGTAGAATACACACCAGCCTGTTGGCTCAGCTGAGAAGGTACACCTCATTTTAAATATAAGATGAATTTATAATAAAACAAGAATAATTTCATTAACTAACAGATTTAAGCTATACTAGGCAGAGACAAGAGAAACAGAAAATGTTCACAAACAAAAGTATAATCGCGCTAAGACACAACATATAACCTTAGTAGGCTCCAATCTTTAGATAAAGCAGTTCTCACAGCCACTTCTCAGCATTATCAGCTGATGGGGTTTTGGGATCCACCATTCATAAATGGAAAAAAGTGCTGACCTTATTATCCATCACTGAGGGAACAAAGGGGTTCTCTTCCCTTCTTATAAGAACAGTAAATATATATTTGAAATATATTCTTCTGAAGTGTTTCCTCACATACAATGCTTCTCTGCTGTTTGTGCTCCAGTGAGCTGACCCTGTGCTGTTTTCTTATCCTCCTGATCACATGCATTTTAAGTCAACAGAAAAAGCTCACATTACAAATTAAATTTTATCATATAAAATGAATCCTTACTACAAACTCATTATTATGCTTCCTGTTTCCAGTTATATTCCAAATGCCTTAGTCATATAATTTGTCTAACCATTATTTTGAACTGACATACTTGGCAAGCAGTGCTATACAAAACATATTACAATGCAGTTTTCAAAATATAGGCTTTGCTACAATGAATTTTACACAGTCTGCTCGTGTAATGAGCAGGTCATACCTACATTTCTAGTTATTTCTTACATCGTCAGTATGGTTAAATTGAAAATATATATCACTGAGTTATTGAGACTTTATGATTCAAGAGACTAATTCACTTATTAATTTTCCTCCTGTCTAGTGTGACAATTTGCTGTGGGGTGGATGGGGAAATATTGTCAAGACCCTTATCTAATTTGCAAAAACGTTTCTGCTCATTTTCTGGTATGATATTTCATTATCTCCAGTTGCTAACTAGAGCACAAATCCAAATGATCTTTTTTCCTTGATTAGCACTTTAATGACACTCATTGTATCAAAGACTTGCAACCTCCAGGTTATTTGTTCTTCCAGGGCTCACCATTGTGCATGCTGAATTTCCTTTCAGCAAGGTTTAGGAGAGAAAATTGCAACACCCTTTGTGATTAACCTGGTATTCATGCTGTGTTCTCACTCCTGATTCGGTTTCCTTTGAGATCAGATTGCAGATTTCTTCTCTGCAAGGTGCACTACCAGTGATTATCCCAGAGGGAAATTCCAGTCAAAAGGGTTCAGCTCTTTCCAAGAGCAAGGAAAAACTTTTCATCTCTTAAAAAATTCTGGCAACATTTTCTTTGAAAAAGAGGGAGGGCGTAGAACTGGTCAAAAATTTACCAATGGAATACTTTCCCATTGGAAAGGATCAATCCAAAGGAATCGACTTGTTCTGTAAGGAAGTGTTCATTCTGTCAAAACCTTTAATGGACGTCCGGCAGGCAGCTCTGCCTCATCTTCAACCAGCCTGGGCTCCCCTAGAAGCTCAGCTGCTGCTTTCCCATGCAGATGGCTCCCTGGCAAGTCAGGCAGCTGGGAGCAAGCCAAAAAAATATTCTATTTTGGTTCTCCTGAAACAGATTTTCAAAAACGTTTTCTTCCATGAGATGTTTTGTTTTTAACCTTTCATGCCAATTCATCACCTCTGCACAGACAGCTCTACTTGCATTCCTATGCTTTGAATAGGGACTTGGAATTTGGTAGGAGATGGCTTTTGTGTCTGGAATGTGCCTTTTGCTGTCCCCATAGAAATCCACCTAACTTTGGCTAAGTTATAAATTGTTGAAAAATTGCAGTTTGCCTGTACTCAGTCAAAAATTGCTAGAGCTTCATAACTTAGTTCCCCAAAAAGTCCATCCATATGCTCCAGCTGATCTTGCAGGGGGCCAAATAGGACTATCCCTGAAGTTCCTGGGTACACACACTACAACTGAAAGCTACGGGACTCTCTCGCTCTCCTCTATTTTCAATGCCCCCTTCATTTCTAGCCTGGAAAGCTACCTGAACTGAATGCAGAAGGGAGAAGAATCACAGCAGAGGGTGGGAGTGCAGAGACAGGGAAAGACTAGGATTTGTGGCTGGTGGGGAGGTGTGGGGAAGAGAAGGGATAGACAGACTGTCTAGACAAGGAGACTTGGAGCCAATGATGAAAATAGGGCAAGGGGAACAGAAATCAGGTGAGGAGCTGGGAGAAGACTGGGAACCAATGGGGAGGGAGATTTTTCATAGATTCCAAGGTCAGAAGGGACCACTGTGATCATCTAGTCTGACCTCCTGTATAACACAGGCCATAGAAGTTGCCCAACATAATTCCTAGAGCAGATTTTTTAGAAAAAAATCCAATCTTGATTTAAACATTATCAGTGATTGAGAATCTCCCATGACCCTTGCTAATTTATTCCAACGGTTAATTATCCTTACTGTTAAAAAAATTACACCTTATTGGCAGTCTGAATTGGTCTAGTTTCAACTTCCAATCACTGGATCATGTTAGTCCATTCTCTGCCAGAGTGAAAACTCTTCATTAAAAATTTGCTCCCCACCTAGGTACTATAGTCAATAGTCAACTCACCCCTTAACATTCTTTTAGTTAAGCTAGAATCAGAGAGTTCAATCTGTTTATAAGGCGGCATGATTTCTAATCCTTTAATAATTCTCATGGAGGAGTGAAGACAGACCCGATGAATATCCAGGGTGCAGGGGAAAAACTGGGACTGACTGGGCAAAGAGACTAGGTCCAGGAGTCAGCTGGGAAGGGACACAAAGGATGAGGAGACTGACTGCAAGCTAGTGGAGACAAGGAATATGGGTATGGCAGGGGATGAGACAGATCAGACGAGGAGCCTGGATGAGGAACTGGAACAGTTGGGCAAGGAGAATGGGATGAGGAGACTCAGATTAGTTGGACAAGAGGTCCAGTGCTAGGATGAGAAGCTGGACAAGTGGAGATTGGGACTGGGTAGGCAAAGAAAATGGGACTAGGACAAGGAGCCGGGGTGCTCACTAGAGAACTCTCTCCTCCAGAGCCAGAAACTGAACATTTCTCACCTATCATCAAATATCTGTGGCACCTCTCATTCCAGTAACCTTAAGGATGACTATCCCTACTACTGCTGCTATCAATAAACTATTAATTTCACAAGGTAGCCATCTGTGTGGGGGTGTATCTAAAAGTTCCAACCCTGCTGATGAACCATGCAAATTTCAAAAGGATGCCTCATGCTACCATTCCCCTGGTTTCTTTTGGTTTGCTTTAACACACACAAAAATCTTATTTAGGTTGCACAAGCAAGCACTCAAAAGTAAGGAAAACATGAATTAAAGTTAGTTGTGCAATTCAGGCAACGGGCTTCATCCAGTAGTCTTTATTCTTAGGTGAAATCATTGAGCTCAGTGAAACGGCATATCCAACTATTTAATGACAGCGAACATTGAGATTCAAAAAGTTAAAGCTTTAGTACTGTTAAAATACAAGTTATTAGCATCACATCAAAATATACAGAGTAAATATCCTTAAACTATTAAGTTCTTCAAGAAGCATTTTTTGTACTTTGCCTATCTGTAAGTTTCAATTGTTGTCAAAAAATATTTGTCAGTTTGTGTGTGTACAGTGAAACTGATGTCCACTGATAAAAATGTAATCCTTCCAAGCCTAGAAATACTGTAAAGAACATATTTTGTTATCCAATAGTTCAGTTTCTCAATTTGAATCTGAAGTGTGTTGAACTGCAAGGTGCAATTGCCAATATTTAGTTTGTACACTTATTATATAGGAGCAGAACATATTTCAGGTGGGAAAGAGGACAGGAAGTGCAGAGTCAATCCCTTATTTGATTTACTATTTGTACATTAGACCCATGTGGTGCTTTTTCCTGGAAATAGTTTTTAGAGCAGGCCACAGGAGAACAAACCCTTCAAGTCAACTTTTGAAAGTTGTCTTCATTCCAATACAGAATGAAAACAAACCCTTTTCAAATGTTTTCACACAAAGTGGAATTGTGGCAAAATGTCCATTTACAGATGGAAACTTGAGTGTTTCAATTTGGGAAGGTAGGTGGTAGTACCAAGGCTCAAGCATCTGCTCTGACTGGTTCAGAGCAGAATTCCTCATCCCTGAATGATTACAGGGACATAAACCTGGTTCTTCCAAATCCCAAGCTAGGCTACTAACTTCCAGGCTAGTGAGCATGGAAGCTCTTTCTCCCCCACTCCAAAATGTTTTAGCATTGACAAACAGCACATTTAATTGAAAATCTTTCAACTAGCTCTAGTAATTATCCCAAGCCTATAAAAAAACTGACTATGTGTTCCTACCTTCACCTTGGGTAGTTTATTCTATACTTCATCAAAAAGTCATTCCTATAAAATGACTAGTTTTGTTTCGTTCGCAATTCCTTTCATAGTACAAGACCCCAATCCTACAAAAGCTCACACATCTGCTTAAGCTTCTACAATGTTCATAGTTCCACTGAAGTAAAATTGTTGGTGGTTTCTTATCTTATTTGCTACTTGAGGAGATGTAGCACAGCGAGATGGTGCCCTGACCAGAAAGGGTAAGTGAAGGCATGTGTCAAGCTCCCTGTTTGAGAGAGCCATCCTCATAGCAAGACCCAGCATTACAGCCCCTCTGCCTCCAGAGTTCATCAGTCTCTGCGGCAACCTGGTGCAGTATCTTAGCTCTCTGGCGAAGTCATTAGCCTAAGTGCCTTCCAGGGTGTCCAAGTCTAAAACAAACAAACAAACCAAACCATGCACAGTCTTTGTCCCAGTCTCAAACTGGGCCCAACCCCTCCTTCCCATGGAATCTATCTTCCCTACTCTATTTCAAGCACCCTTTTGCCCACCCTCTGGGATCAGCTTGCACCCTTCCTGGGCTCCTTTCTATCTCCTCACTCAACCCCTCCTGAGTTTCTTCAGTTGCTACCTGCTCTTTCCTTAGCAACCATGCTGAGGCCTTTCTAGCTAGAGTCTTTCCTAGTCTTCTGCCTGCTTTGTGATCTCCTCTGGCTTCTCACAGCCTTCTGCTCTCCTCTGCAGCCAACCCTCCACTGCTGGGCATCATTCCTCTTAAATCTAGTGCATGGGCAGCTGGGGGCTAATCAAAGAGACCTGACTGGCCCAAGGCCTCTTGAAGAGGTAGGCTACCCTGTCACAGGGAGAAATATTACTGTGACCAGAAAGAAGGGTGAACATATGGCATAGTATTTTAATGTCCTTTTCATAAGACACCCAGGACTAAACACAGTGAACTTAGAATTCCTGCCTTATTCTAGTTGAAAGTGTAACAATGCTGCCAGATTAAGATATGGAAAAAAGCATTCAGATATTTCTCTGTCTGAAATAGTCAACTAAGCAGCTGCTGCTAATACAGAAGGGCATAAATGAAGGACACAGTAGGAAAGTGAGTGGAGACCACAGAGAAGTGATATGCCTATTGTTAAACATGGTCATATTATTTAAACATAAAAAGGGATGCATCATTTGAATAAACCCCTTATGAAATGCATTGTCAACCATATCTCCCCACAGACACACTACATAATTAGGAACCACTAGGAGCACTTTTTCAAAGCAGAGATGTAATCAGAGATCATGTATTTGTCACTAAGTAATGTAAATCAAGATCACCTGTGGTTAAAACCATTCTAAGCTTTTCCAAGCAAAGTTTATTCACCTAAGATTCAGCCTTCCTAGCTTTTTGGGGAAACAACAACAGTATTTATGAATACTACTGATATCTTTGTTTGCAACATTATTTGCACTGCCAGCATCATCTGTCAGATGTAGCTTAATAATTCATAGAGTAACCAGAGGTGCTGGCATCCAATCAAAGTGAAGGGGTGAAATTCTAGCCTTATTGAAGTCAGTGACAAAACCCCTATTGTCTTCAGTGGGCAGGATTTCACCCAAGGCAGGCAGCCAGAATTATTATTGTAATATAATTCTAGTTATGGAGGAGGAATAATGAAATAGCAAGAGAAGTAGAACTAGAAATACATTGAGTTTTTGCAAAGGTGGATCAAATTTAGATATAGAATAAAGTTTACAAAATTCTATTTCCAAATTTCCTCCCCCCCCAAAAAATAAAAAAATACACACACAAAAAAACCACACAATCCAACACCATACACAACACACCAAACACTGACTTCAGTGGAACCAGGATTTTACCCTTAATATTAGTGAACTTAAGGAAATTTAGTAAAATATCCATTTCTCTATAGAGCATCACATTTTTCATTAAAATATCCACTTAAGTGGTATGATTCCATTTTGAGTTTAAGTTTGATATCTTCTCAACTTTCTTCAGTTTTCTTTGTAGACTTTATTCTAAATCATATTTTAAGAGAGCTAGGCTTTGATTCAAGAGTCATATCTGGAGTCCACTACAAATATTTTTAAAGAAAAAAAAGAAGCAAGTGGATTGCTAAGGCTAATCAACCAACTGATCTGCTTCCATGCCACAGTGATGAATATGATAAGGACCAGGGGAAAAGTGGAAAGTTGCTCCTATAAGCATCTTTAGGTGCGACAATAGCACCAAGAAGCTAAAATCAGGAACACCCTTCTCTCTCTGCTGCTGTTTAGAACAAAGAAAGGGGAAGAATAGAACAGCCATTTAAGAGCACAAAATGTATAAAATATTGGGCTAACTCCTCAGCTACTGTAAATTAGTATTGATCCACTCACTTCTGTTTATGCCAGGTAGGGGACTGACCAATTTGATTTCCTTTACTGATTAAGAAGCTGAACCTCTATATTATATTATAGGGGTTCTGACAAGAGAAGAGGCAAGTGCCCCTTGCTTCAGTTTCCCCTTTGAGGCCCCAGTAACTCCATACAAGTTTATCTTCCAGTCCATCATATTGTTACAAAACCATAGGGCAACATGCATAACCAAAAGTCCCATAACATAGTCCAAATCCACCGGTGCATTTATGCTTCATTCCTGCCATCCTGATGTCTTCCATCATACCTGGATTTTATGAATCCTCCTCTGTCCCCCTGCCAGAACAGCCACCCCAGCTCTTCCCTCTGGGCTACAACCCCATTCTTTCCAGCAGGAGCTTCCACAAGGTCTCCACTGGGAGCCTTGCATAATCTGCGAGGGCCCAGCTCTCTGGCAAGGAAATATCAGCAGGCAAGCCCCACCGCTGCTTCCCCTTCCTTCATCACTCTCTGCCCTTACCTCCTGGCTCTGAGCTGTAAAGCCAGAACCATCTCCCTTTTCTGGTGCTGCCTTTAGCCCTCTCTAGCTCTGCCTCAGGGACACCAGCCAGCTAACCCCTCTTGCTACTCTACTACTAGCTCCCATTGGTCTCTGACAGGTTCCCTTTTCCCCTCCCTTCTTCTTCTCCTCCTGAAAACTAGTCTGCTCTGAGTCCCCTTCTCACCAGGCCCCTTATAGCTCCCCAGGTGCTGCCCCACCCTCTTAATTGGCCCAATCAGAAGCACCTGTACTGGAATAGAAACATTGAGCCAAATTTAATTTAACAGAACAGCTACCTTGTTACATGGTCACACATTAATATAAGGGGCATTAAAGAAAATTAGTTCCCTATTTTATAAAAAGCCATTGACACAATTCACAAAATAAATAAATAAATAAAAATCACACAGACTGAATTTAGATGTGTTACAATTTCTTTCTCCCAGCACTAAAAAGTTTCAAAGCAAACAGAGCTGTCAATAATATTTAATTTCATGTTTATGACAATAATTCATTAAACACCCATGACCATCCATACTCTGTTGAAACAGTTTGAGTGCATTTTGCCCTTTGATTACCTTTTTTCTGAAATTGCTTCTTAAAGTCCTGTATACTGCTATATTTTAGTGGTGCTTACAATTTGATCAGCTTGTTCAGCTAACCCCCTGAAAGTTGTAAGCTTGTTAATGAATGCTACATAGCTTTTAATAGTAACTGATATCAAAGCACTAGGTCAAATAGATGCTTATTTTGGATAGCACTGTTTGTCACCAACATAAAATACCTCGTTAATTTTATGCATGAAATCAATTGATTTCAATTTCCTGGCATATGTTTCAGTTCTCAGCACTTATTAGTGGCTTTCCCAGAGGAGAGGGGAGGGGTAGGACTAGGAGAGCTAAAAGCAGATTTTGCCAGTTTCAGGTTAGCAGGTGGTGACACTTGAGGTATAATGGTTTCAAATATTCTGAATCCAAAGTTCTTGTAATTATTCAGAAGACAATGCCTTATCAACCGAACTTGTTCATATTTCTGAATGTGGGCATGTTTATAGTATACCATTTTTTTGTCATAGAGAGAGAAAGCCAAATTCTTCTCTGATTTATGTTGAAACTAGTGGGTCTGAGAGCAGAATTTGACCCACTCTGTTTTATTTGGAGTGTCCTGACTACACTGTAGAACCGTACCAATGCAAACTGAAGTGGTGTATTTGTACTGGTGCAAGTTACCTTGTCATAGTATGTCCATACTATATATCTTGTTTCTGACCCAGATCCACCACACATAGCACTTGAATCAAATGTTTCAGTTGCTCTGCATTTGGGTACTTATTTCATAATTCCCAAGATAGCTCTCTGAAGCAGTAGATTATGGGAAATAGAGCAAAGTATTCTGGGAGTCTATAGGAATTGAGAGATAGGTTGATACTCTGACAACTCATTAGAAATTACAGCCATTCTTCTCTCCTCACCCCCCAACATATTCTCAGAATATAGTCAAACAAACAATTGCTTTACAGAGAGAGTCAGAGTTCTGCGGCATGTCCTGAAAATTCAGTGGTGAGATTGTTCACAGTATGCAGGCAGCCAGAGAAGAAGATCTGGACATGAACTTCATGCTGCAATTCCTAGATGTTGATTGCTGCCCCAGTGCTAAACTATAGATTATCATTAAGCATGGCAAGAACATCTTTAATATAAGCTGTTACAAAAAGAAGCTAGCACTTAGTAGAGTAATTAGCAATTAGCCCAAACTGGAAGGCCTGATTCAAATTCCCATTCTTACCACCAATATTTCAGAAAGCTTGGATTTCGGTCTAAATTCACATACTGGGTCCATCTTTGATAGTAGTTTAGTTTTACCATGATGTAAGGATTACTACACAACAAACTGCTTTGTAATCAGTCCATTTATGAAAAATTAATTGGTCCATTATGCTCCACTTAGTGTCAGACCTACAGCGAAATGGTGTTGTGTGTTACTAACCAATTTAATGAGGGTGAGATCCTGGCCTTACCCTTCAGGCAGTAACAGAAGTACCAAAATGTGCCAGAACTCTCAATTCTGCTGTGCATGGGAGGACAGAAGCAGAGAGGCTGTATGAGGGATTTTGAAGCCCAAAGCACACTAGGAGCAAAGCACTATGGTAGCTCACTCTAGAGGTAGATGTAAGAAAAGTTGTTGAGAGAGAGGGCAGAGTTGCAGGGCATGGACAAGTATGTTTACAAACTGTGTATATTCACTGGGAACAAACTAAGTAAGGTGAGGTGGAAGGGAACGGATATGTTTACAATGGCTATTGCTGCAGCCCTGCTGATGGAATGTTTTTTGTGGGGGTGAGGGGTGGTAAAGAGAATTCAGTCACATCAGACTTTAAAACTGTTATTAGGGGAAGCCTTGCTATAGTTGACATCATCAACCTTCAATTTGCATCTTTTTGCTCTATTCTTTTATTCTGCCATAAGGAAGACAGGTTGGCTAACCTAAGTGTTATGATTAGAGGGGAATTTTCCAATGTACCACAACTTTTGAATTAACTTTTTTGATCATGTTAAGACTAAGAGCAAAAGACTACTCATTTCACTGCAACAGTAAAAAAAAAAAATCCAATTTGTGCACAATATACACAATATTTTTCAAGAATTGCTATTGCTTATGGTATGCTGCAAAGATCAGTGAGACAGATCATGATCTGCTGAGTAACTACTGGTCATGCAAGGCAAGTCTGCCTAGAAACTCTGATACAGATTTTTTTTTTTAACATTAGATGTCTTCTTTGAGCACTGTTCTACATACAGAAGATACGTTCACAAGGATAGTCTGCTAGACCTATGCACTGTCCCAGGCTCTTCTGGGGTGAAAGAGGGCAATGTGGATGAGAGGGGGGTAAGATGGGAGAGTCTTACTTTTGAACACTTGGGGTGAAATCCTGGCCCCATTTAAATTTTGACTTTGGGGTCAAGATTTTGTGCTTGGTTTTGTGATTGTTATAAAATTTGGGGAGAGGTAGCTGCATTCTTTTCCTCCCTATGATTCTCCTAGCCATCCATCCCACTTTTCTCTCCATGTTTTCCCCAGTCCCATCTGCTTCCCTTCATGTTCATTTTCCGTCCCACTTTTACCCTCACAGTCTCATATTCTTCACACCCTAGAGTCCATCCTTGCATGCCTCTATTTCCCACATTCCCCTGCAACCTTCTCATTGTTCCCCCTCCACCGCACATCAACCTGCCTCTGAACAGGACTGTCATCTTCACTAAGTGCTGCCTGACTTCTGTCAAATTGGGAACAATGTGTTTTATCTGTAATCTTTAACTGGCCAGCCTTGCTTACTCCTGCAAAAGCTGTAGGGAAATAATGGTCATCTTAACTGCTGACAGCTTGTGGCTTCGATTGCATTGAAGATAACGTAATATGAAGGCCAGTTAGGGCGAAGACAAAAGTTCACACAAATTTTGTGGACATCACAAAGGATGGTAAACAAACTGACTCAAAACAATTATCACAAGACTACTGATAATATTGAATAAGTTAACTGAATACTTATAAATGGTTTGGTGTGAGAGTTTTGAGTGAAGGTTTCTGTGATATCTTATTTATATGTGACCCAGCACATCCATCCCTAATCGTCACATAGGGTAATCAATATAATCTACAGGGTATAGAGTGGTAACTGCATTGTCTATAAGAATCTGTATAAAGTGTCTGGAGAGTTATGATAGTTAGTTTTCCATAGTCCTTCCAGAAATTATATAAGTGGTCTCAGCTGTGTTACAGCTTCTTAAATGAACTTTTTTACATCTAATACTAAGCTATGAAAACCTACAGCTACATCTCTCTCACTGGGATATGTGGAAAGAGAAATCAAAACTAGAAATACAAATGACAACATAATTATAACTTTAAGACAATAAAACAAACAGCCTATAAGTCATTCTGTCACCAAAGTCATTTTGTCTCACATTTATTGAAACTCTGAGTACACAAATAAAAAACAGAAATGCAGTCAAATGGCAGATGATAATATGGATCCTTTTATCAGACAGCCTCGTCTCTCTTGTAAAGCATCACGTGCAGACAATTTTATGTCTAAGAAATAAAGATGATTCTAGAGTTGGTAAATAGTGTGGGGAAAATGACTACTGTGACCACAACATATACAAAGAAAATCTGAGAGACATTGTTCATGTGACTTACTATAGTTTATATTAGTGGGTCTCAAACGTTTTACTGGTGACCCCTTTCACATCACAACCCTCTGAGTGCGATCCCTCTAATAAGTTAAACACACTGTTTAATATATTTAACACCATTAGGTATGCATGCCTAACCCTCCTCTCCCGAAATGCCCGCACTGAAAAAATTCCTTCCCGAAAAAAATACCCGCTTACTGGGAACCTGCTCTTCTGTTTGTCCTCCACCAAGTACCGGCCGCTGCGACTACCTTCCTCCTGGCTCGAGAAGAGCTCCTGGCTGCATGGCTCCAGGGATTCCGGGGTGTCTCCATCCGGCCCACCACCATCACTCCCGTTTTCCTCCTCCTTCTCCTCTTCCTCCTTACTCCCCCCCCCCCCTCACACCGGCTCTGAAGTGTCCATGGTGGTGCTCGGAATGGAGGTGGGGTTAACCCCAAGTATTGCATCCAGCTCTTTGTAGAATCGGCAGGTCGCGGGGGGAGCACCCGAGTGGCCGTTTGCATCGCGGGCTTCGCGGTAGGCACTCTGCAGCCCCTTCACTTTAATCTTGCAATGCAGGGCGTCCCGATCATGGCCCCTTTCCATCATGTCCTTTGATACCTTCCCAAAGGTATCATAATTCCTATGGCTGGAGCGCAGCTGGAACTGGACAGCTTCCTCCCCCCCAAACACTGATGAGGTCCAGCAACTCTACATTGCTCCATGCTGGGGCTCGCTTGGCGCGTGGAGGCATGGTCACCTGGAAAGATTCGCTGATAACACTCCACACCACGCCGGGCTGAGCAAACAGGAAGGGGATTTTTAAAATTCCTGGGGAATGTAAAGGGTCGGTCACATGGTTGGTTACCTGAGGCCAGGGCAGTAGAGTTTGAACTGATGACCAGAGTGGCTAGAACAGGCATTGTGGGATACTGCCGAGTAATTCTAGAGGCCATTCACAGCGCATTGGGCGGCCACACTGGCGCCGCAGCACTGCAGCGGCAGCGCAATACTTGCTATTCCTCTCGGAGAGGTGGAGTACATGCAGCGCTGCAACCAACATACAGCGCTGCAAATGCCTTGCCAGTGTGGACGGGGAGTGAGTTACAGCGCTGGGGGAGCCTTTACAGCGCTGTAACTCGCAAGTGTAGCCAAGGCCTAATATAGATGTCACCATAGAGAAAACTACCAACTACAGAACTACAGAGGGAAAGGAAAGTCATTCTCTTTCTTAATGAGTCTTGTAAGCTTTAAGTTAAAAGAATAAACCAGAGGATAGCACTGAGCGATAGAATGAGAAGGGGAATGGCAAGTGTTTAAGACAATAAATACTAATTGGAAATATTTCTAAGTACAGTGTTTTTTGTATATTTGTATATATTTTGTATATTTTTGAACCTAAAATCAAGGTAATTACATTCTGAAATGTAAAGAATAGAAAAAGTGTTACTTGATTTAGGAGACACATGTAGAGGCAATGTCCATGTGTTGAGTTGCAGTTGTATGATATGTTAAGGATTGTGAAAAAATGAGGCTGTAGTTTTGGTGTTGGTAGATATAGCAATATTTCTATGCAATAAACATATTTGGGACAATGTTAAATTGAGCTTTTCGCTTAAATTAGCTGTAGCTTCCAACTAGGCCACTAGGGGAGCTATTCATCATGATTCCGACTAGCAAGCCAGAAGAATCAATCTAAGAGGTAAGAGTGGGTAGGGACAGGAAAAAGGCCTACAGAAGAGGAGGAAAATGAGGAAGAATAGGCTCCAGTGTGAGGAAACAACTGGGCCCTGCTAGGTGACTGAGGGACTTTCTTCTTTATTCCGTAAGCAGTACAGTCAGAGAAAATCAGTCCAAAGACATTCAAAGCAAATTGCAGTTTACAAGAGCTTTGGGCCCTTGCCGTTTGGTTGTTAGTTTTTAGAAGTCAAAGATGTAAGAAAAATTACTGTAAGGGACCCACTTCCATCTAATTGCAATACAGTTCCATTCAGTTTCCCAAGTGAACATTTGTGCCTCTATACTCCTTCTAAATGACTAACAGAATAATTATGCAGTTTACTGTTTTATAAAGCATATTTTACATATAGTGATATTGATGTGATAAGTTGTACATCTATGCAAAAAAAGTTTCAGAGCTACATACTCTCACGTGCCCTCTGCTCACTAATCCATCTCCCCAAGATTTATTTAATATTCTGTCCCCCTGAGCAGCTTCAAACAGGCAAAAATACTTTATTGGCATTCATTTAGCATGACCTGCATAACTTGCTCATTCCTTTGCCACTCAGGAATGATGTGGCCATCTCAAACTCAGACCAACAAAAAAATCTTTGAATCAGTCCACAGTCATGTATTCTGTATAGGCAACATGAGATATATTCCAATAATTTTTCTCTTATGCATGTGTGAGAGAGATTTTTATATAAATAAGTGAGATGAGACTGTAGTATGTAATTCCAGTGTGTCATTTTAAATTTGATTAATTACTGACGTGAGCCAATATTTTATTCCAGTCAGGTATTTTAGGGCTGGATTTAAAATCAAAAGGTGACTTATGTCTCAAAAATTGAGACAGTTCTGAAACTACAGCTCAATAACAGCTCTTGCAGTGTGAGAGTCGTTTACTAAATCCAGGCCTCAGGTTAACAAAACGAATTTCCACTTTTTTATAATGAGATATTTTTATACCGTTGGTACTCTGAGTATCCATCTCTTTTTATTACAATCTTGGATATTTGATATAGAACAATTTCTTATAAAGTGTTGAATTTTTGATGGATTTCTTGGATTCTATTGAATGTTTCCTCCTGCTAAAGAGTTATAAGATTCCAATATTACATTAACAACGTTTATTATTTTCATTTACCCACAACAGTCCTGTCTATTTATGCTGGTGTATAAATACAAAAAATATTTTTGTTAGATTAGTTTGAGATTTTATATAAAGTCTACATCCATTATATTAAAAATATTATTCCATTCTGTTTAGGGAATTTGATGATTAAGGATTTTTCTTCTGATTTTTGATAGAACTTGGTCTGTACTAGCTCTAATGAATATAAGAGTATCTGGTCAATATTTTCCTCCTATTGCATCCAGGTATTTGAGTATGCATGTTGGGTTAGTAAATTATTGCACGTGACAATCAAGAAGACTCTTAAAGCATCTGACATGAAAGAAACCCCAGAGCATAAAAGATTGAAACTGGCTTGATGCTGAGCAGATAAACCCTTTCAGGATCCTCTGATAGCACTGTTACCCCTTTTGATCCAAGCAGTTAGCCAAAGTTTGTGGCCCTGCAGAATTTTTCTAATAGGAGGAGAAGCTGATAGAGTCAGGTATCAAACGCCATGTGCAATTTATTTACAGATTTCCCCACCACCACCACCTTCCAGCCCTACCTCCCTGGTCCAGGGCAGCCAATCCCGCCAGCTCCTGGGGAGCTGGGGCCACAGGATTAGGAAGCACGTGCCTCTGAGCCTGGCCAGGGGGAGGCTCCAACACAGTTTGTTCCTGGAGCTTCCGTACCCTTGCAGATACCTCAGCGGGGGGGAGAGGTGTGGTCACTGCCCCAACTTGGGCTCACACAGGGAACCTGCTCCTGGCGCTTTCCTCAGTGATTCCCACCTGTGTCTGACCCAGGGCTGCCATGATCATCCTGCTAGAGTTACCTGTGGGAGCGGGGGCTCTGTCCTTCACCCACTGTTCCTCCCCACCCCTGAACATTTCCAGCTCACTCGGCCCCTCTCCCCAGCAGCCGGGCCCAGGCAGGGAGTGGAATGGAGCTGCTTCTGGCTCGGTGCAGTGCCCATCTGGGGAGGCAGCAGTTGCCCACCCCCTCTGCTCCCTACCCAGGCCTAGGCCCAGCTGTCAGGGACAGGGGATGAGTGAGCCAGAAATGGGCTGGGGGAGGTGGAGGGTGCAGCAGAAGGAGGACAGAGTTCTTTCCCCTTCCCCGCCCCCCCCCCCCAGCAGGTGGAGCAGAGCAAGCCCTGCAATGGCAGCTTACCACTCACAGAAATCTGGGGGGCACATGACCCCACATTTCCCCCCACCAACACACGTCACCTCTGGTTCCAGCCATGTGCCCACACAGTTGATTTTTTGTATCTCCACCAAACTTTTCCCTCCTGCAATCTGGGTTCCTCTTTCCAAGTTCTATTCAGGTTGCTACAACCACCACTGAAGTCTTTCTACATGTGTAACTTTTGAAAACAAGGCTCTTCTTTCTGCTTATCCTGCTTTGATGATTTTCAATGGCTCCATTATTCTGAAGCTATTGAACGTGTAATTCATGCCTAAAAGCTGTACAACTACTTTTGAATAAGCACATAAATATAAAGCTTTCAGACAGTCTGGATTCTCTAATTGGAAAAATACTTAAGATGAATTTCAGAGGCAGCAAGTTTCTTTGTGTTACCCTGAAGCAGTTGACAATCTTCAAAAGATCACAGACTCCTGGTGACGTGCTAACTTTTCAGTATTCTCAGAAGAAAAAAAATCTAGAATGTCCTAATGAACATATGTAGTATACATTATCTTGACAGACAAGGACTAGCATTGCAAAGCCATTAGACTGAACAAGCTGAAAAATACACCCTTAAGTGTGGAAAGGTGCACTGAAACTTTATTCAATAGCTTTGTTTGCAGACAAAATATAATCCTGACATTTCAAAATGGATGAAAAAGAGAGAGTAGACACATTCACTAGGTCAGTTATTCAAAATGAGACAATGGCAATCATAGCTTTAAATAGCATGAGGGATATTTGAGAAGTTTTCTGTAAAGTGATATGCAGTTATGGCAGATGAAATTGACTTTAACAAAGAGCAAGTGATTTTATGCCTGCAATACATGGATGTGAATGTTCACGAAGAGTTCTTTGGACTGAACACTGTAGTCTGTGCATAAGCAAAGATAATTCTATCAGAAATTAGAAAGATATTGTTGCATCTAAATGTGAGAATTCATGGACACTATTATGATGGTGCTGCTAATATGGCAGGCTTAGTATCAGATGTAACAACTAGATTGCAACAGGAAGAACCAGAAGTTATATATACAAATTGTGATGAACATGCTTTGAATGTGGCATGCCAGAACACTATTAAAAATAATATTCTAAAAGTGAATCTTGAACCTCTTTACAAAATTAGTTTTAAAAGTTGCCCAAGATGCCATTTTGCAGGAAATAAAATATTGAGTGTTAAGTTTGTCGGCATGCATGCATGGCCTCTGTCCAACAAGACCGACTCCCTATGTAGAAACATCGACTCCAGTTTCTGAGAACTACTGTTTTGCAATCTCCCTAGCTGCAAAGGATGCATCAAAAAGATCCTAAAAATGAGAGCTCAAACTGGTGGCATAGCAGCTCAAATAGAAAAGTTTAACTTCCTCTTTCATACGGAACTAGATAAAAAACATCTATACAATGTAGACAATTTCTGCAAAACTCTTCCAGGGTCAGACTTTCAACAACAGGTAGGGTGACCAGGAACCAAGTGTGAAAAATCAGGACGGGGGTGGGGGTTTAATAGGCACCCATAGAAGACAAAGCCTCAAATATCGGGATTGTCCCTATAAAATCGGGACATCTGGTCACCCTAACAACTGGAGGCCAATCTGTCACGAAAAGGACACTTAATTCAATTCAGTCCAACCAATCAGATAAAAGGTACAACTTATTCTGGGGGCAAATCATCAGAAAAAGTTTCAGAGGAAGAGAAAACTTCTTAAGAGACATGCAAATAGAGACAGGTAAGCCCAGTTACCTAAGGTCAGCAAAGGAATTTTCCAAGCACATGCACCTGGAAGTAACTGAGTTTACAATGTCTACTATTCAATAAAGTTTTGAACAGAAAGGTACAAAATTATTCAAGATCATGACTCTCAGAACTCCAAATATAATAAAAATACAAGATTAAGACTTTTTCAAGTGTATGGTTTCAGTTTCAACCATGATCAATGGATTACTCAGTTTCATTTGTTACAAGCCAGTTTACAGAAAGATAATTTAAGTCAGTTCAGAAATGTCCCAGTTTGCTCAGTCAAACTGAACATCAGCTGTTTTCTGAAGTGGTTTAAATTGGTTTTGGTAGTACTGGCAACTAACATTGTAAATGAGCATAATTTCAGTGCTCTATGTTGTATTAAAACATTGCTTCAATGTGCAAGGGTCAATCAGGGTATATGATTTACCAAGTACATCAGGTTAAAACTGATGAATATACATGAGTGTTTGCATGCACAAAATTGTGCAGAAATGTTATTTGCATATTCAATTAACTGAGTGTGCAAAATTGTTTATACAAAACTACAGGCCGCATTTTTAATGTGGCCCTATATGCTTATTGGACTATCGTGGAGCTGTTAGTTGCGGTGTTGTTGCTGAATGTTTGGAAATTTGTGAGAGACAAAATTACTCTTTCAAACCATGTTGCAAATTATGGTAAAGATAGCTATTAAAGTGTATGTCCCAACTTGTTTTCTAGAAAAGATAATCAATTTCAAGTTGAATTTTGCAGCTCTGGGTATGCATTCTTTCCCAAAATATTGGGGAGAGAATAGGGTGACCAGATGTCCTGATTTTATAGGGACAGTCCCGATTTTGGGGGCTTTTTCTTATATAGGCATCTATTACACTCCACCCCCTGTCCTAATTTTTTACACTTGCTATCTGGTCACCCTAGGAGAGAATGTTGTACACTCCTGGGGATGGGAAAGGAAGAGGGATGTAGCGTAAGTTAGTGTACCTTTGGGACTTGAGTCAGGGGACTCAACACAAAGAAAGTTTAAATGAAAAGAGGATGCTGGGAAATTGGTATATTTACTAGTGTCAGACCTGAAAAAATAAAAGTAGACTAACAGAATAAGTACAGTTTAAGGTTAAGCTATTATACTGACATTTAAAGAGGGGGGAGTATCTGTAAATTCCCCTGCATCATTAAAACACCTTCTGTTGAAGCTTTCCCATACATGTGAGTTTGATAGTCAGAGCTCATAAGCAGAAAGGTTTCCTTGCTGTTATTTGGTCCATGCCATTTTCTTCATTCAGCACAAAATCTACCAGAAGCAGAAAAAGACTAGCCAATCTTCAGTCACAAGTTGCCTGTTAATCAGACTAGGTTTAAAAATCCTGCTTAAAATCTTCCTTTGCAGGAAGACAATAATTTTCCTGAATCACAAGACTACAAGTTATCAGAAGCTACTTAAAAACCTCTAAAGACTCACACACTTGAATGTGTGGGTTTTGGTATGATCCTCTCTATTTGCCAAGTTCTAGACAGGATAGATTATAAAAACCAAATAAATCTCCTGGGATAAAAGCACTTCAACACATATTTTGTGGCCTTCAAAAGATTCTCTCCTTGGCAAATGTTAAATAATTAAATATTCCAATAAAGTGGTAATACACACAATTTATATTATGAAAAACACAGGTGTATATAGACTGGAATTATAACGCCGTCCTTATGTGATGAAAAATACAGCCTGAATTCTTTGAATAATCTCCCCTCTTTCTTACATGGTTCCTTTAGCCATGAGACCAGTTAAAGTTAAATTATCTTATTTCCCATATCCTGTCTCCAACTCAGCTGAATGAAAATAATGGTACTTAAGCAGTATTTTGGAGCTAATAAAAACTTAACAGATCTATGGCACAGAATATATTTCATAAACACAGTTTAGTAGACAGAAAGCTAAAGAAGAAGAGGGTTAGGATGGCTATCAGAGAAGATTTATTTAAAAGATTCTTTGTGTCATCAGTTTGTGGAACAGGCTGCTAAATGTGATACCTGGGATTGGTAAGGCAGAGAAATTTAACACTACAGTGGCCAGTTAGGGCACATTTCTGCACAGTTGGCATACAGTGTCTTCATTAAAGAGCTGCAGCTGCACTGATGCAGCATTTTAAGTGTAGACTTGCCCCAAGATTGTAAACTCTTTGGGGCAGGGACTCTTTTTTTGTTCTGTGTCTGTACAGAACAATGGACAGAACTGGTTAAAATATAGGGGAAAATTTTCAGGAGATGTCACTGAAATTTGAATCTTCAAATTTTAGGCTCCAGCTTTTTAAGAGGAATGATTCTTAAATGGTTAGAGAACTGGCCTAGGAGTTGGGAGACATGGGTTCAGTTCCCTGCTCTGCCTCAGATGTCCTGTGTGGCGTTGGGTAAGTCACTTAGCCTTTCTGGGCCTCAGTTCTGTTCAGAATCTTGCAACAGATTCTAGCAATGGTGTGTGTGTGTGTGTGTGTGTGTGTCTCCCCACCCGCCCCTCCCTCTCCCTCTCTCGAATTACTACAATGTAATGCCTATTTGGTAGTCTATCCTTAAAGAGTCTCCAGTTCCCAGTGGCCAAGTGTCCACATAAAAAAATCCATCACTGCCTTTGGCACTACTTTGTACCCTTGCTGACAGTCTAAATATGGGGACTGAACTACCATTTCTCTTTCTTAAAGTTGGCCCCACTATTGCTTAGGCACAATGGCACCACAGTGTTGGTTAGATTGCACTAATGCTGTTCTCGTTCTATAGACAGATTGAAGACTGAGTTGAGACTTCTACCTGACACATTTCACAAGCAATAAAAGGGAAAGAAAAAAAAATATCCTGCAGTTCTGCTAGGTCTCCCTGAAAAGGCACAAGTATAATCCCTAAATATGAAATCTACCTATTTTCGAGTCAATTATATTCATTACTAAAAGAATAAATCAAATCCCCAGATCTGAACACCCTTGAACTGCAGATGCAGAACTGAACTTTGAGTCTGTTTCTAACTGCTGAAGTTAAGTCACTAATAAAAAGCAACTCCCTTGCATGAAAGTTAGTTTTATCCCCAATAATCAAAAACCTCAATGAAACAAAACATACTATTCCTTAACAATTACAATACCATTCAGCATGAGTAAGAGTATCAATCTGGCCTTTAATGAACACTGAGCACATAAGATGTATTCTTTATACAATAATCAGTATTCAGATACTGAATAAAATTTAGTTCTCAAAATCCCTTGTATTCATTATCCAATGAACAACTGGTGATCTCATATTCAAAGTCTATATACAGTCAACTCTGAACTTACAGTTTCAATAGCATTGTTAGCAGCCATTCTCTGAGCTTCTTGAATGGAAGAGAGGCTCAATAGTGCTGCGACTGATTCTTCAAAAAGCGCAAAATGAATAAAACTCAAGTAATCTGCCAGCTTTTAAGGTAAGTTTAGATAGATAATGGTTGGCAAGGGTAATCTGTCTGGCGATTGGCTTACAGTAGTGCTCCATAAAAAGCGTTTACTTTTCATTAATCTTTCAAAGGGATGACGTGTTTTGTGAAAAATAAGGTCCATACATAATTAGAAAATTCTGAAGGGCATGGGGAACATGGGGACAATTGCTCCTGATTCAATTCTATAAAATTGTAATCATTTCGGTTTTCACTTTAGCAAAAATCTGTATGCAAGTTCTCACAATGAAGTAACAGAAGTTAATACTCTGTAGTGGAGTAGAGACACATCTTGAGATTTATAGCTAATACCAGAGCTCAGATAAGCTGGATACCATTATCCATGATGGGAAGCAATTGCTTTGCTATTACTAACATATGCTCAGGCTCCTTCTGTTTAGTCATTTTTAAAGATCTTTTGTAAAGAGACTTCACGCACCAAAGAGACAAATCATCATAACTTTAAAACACCCTGCACCATGTGCGCAAATTTTCAGGTCATGACAACTAAGCAGTATTAACACTTGCTAAAACCAGCCTTGGAAGTGGCAACTGCAAACTTCTCTGAACAGTTGGACCAATATATCTCAGTCTGCAGTAGCAACAAAGCTTATAACCAGTTCTGCGGAATTCAGGATTAAGCATACGTAATTGTGTCAGAGAGTATAGTGTTTTTGCAAATAGTAGGCTAAGGATACCAACTTAATTTCTACTTGTGATTTAAGTAGGAAAGTGATCTTTGTTCTGTCAAGTTATTTAAGCTCCTGTTATTACTTTTTAGTGGTGTAATTATTTTCCAGGAAGCATGTTAACTACTGTTAGGTCCAAAGAAAATGGAGTATAGAACAGGTTATTTGGCCAGCTTAGCCAAAGTTAGGCTAACTGTAGTTGCTGGGCCATTCCTGTCTCTCTGTGAAACACGAGGACATGCTTGCTTGGTCTTCAAAGAATGAGATAAAGGGGGGGCTGTATTCTTGTACCAAATGTACTAGGAACGGTTTGTTTAGACATATGGAGACTTGCAGTCTCCACTCCCTGTTTCTGTTCCTAACTCCCTACTTTCTCCTAGTTTCTAGTGCATGACGAAAAAGCTGATAAGAAGCTGCTGAGGAATCATGAACTGTTTGTACTGTCAAAGAACATAGATATGCATGAATATTAGAAGCTTTTAACTAGTAAAGGAAGGGATTGGGTTGTTTTAACTATGACGCGACGAAACTGTCTATATAACCTGACTAGTTATTGTAATCAGGGCTGGTTCTCTCTGGAGACGGGCCGCTCTCTATTGTTGTGTGCACTCTTCAATAAAGAGCTTGTATTGGACCTTGCTGGTGTTGCCTGTCTCTCACTCTGCGGTCAGACAACGAACCTTGCTGTCTGGGTTAAAAAGTCCCCGACACTATTTTTCAAATAAACAAATCCCTCAACACCTTTAAATGTTTGTTGATACATCCACGGCATGATTCAGGTTTTATTTCCTGTTTGTTGGAAATAAGTCATTGTGACTCTGAGTCCAATCTGATTGACTCATTTTGAAAAAAGCTCAATATTTTATTAAACAACATTAAAATAGCAATTTCAATATTGCTGCTAGCAGAATGGGGATTTCTAGTCCCTGAATAATCAGAACAATATTCTAAATGTAGTACTTTATAAACAGAAACATTCAGATGCAGGTTTCCTATATGGTGACTTTGAGTGTGAACTTTAAATAGTAGAATTAGACAGAATTCACTAACCTAAGGAAACCTAGTTCATCCGTAAGTGCTAACTTTTCTAACCAATTCATTAGCAATGCAATTCCAAAGCCCACTGATGTCAATAGGAGCCTCTCCATTGACTTCAGGGAGCTGTGGATCAGGTCGAAGTTGATTTGAAAGATTTACAATCCTAAGTCTCTTCAGGCAGAATGAGAATCAAACCTTAAGATTCTGCAAGACCGAACTTTTATCCCACAGAAGTCAATGGTAAAAATGCATTGATTTCAAAGGGAGTAGCGTTACAAACATTGACGGTTTTTGAAAATCCTTACTCCACATGTAGGACTCTAAGCTCTAAGTGATGAATTGCAAGTTCTCCACTTTCTAGGCAGAACACATCTGAACTTAATCCAAATAATATTAAGATTCCATTTAATCATTTCATCAGTCATATCCCCAGAAGGGAAGTCTCCAAACCAAACTAAAGTTGTTACCAGGATTATTAGCCAATAGATTTTTTTTTAAAAAAAGCAAGGTTTTCACTATAAAAGAAGTCAAGCTAGGTCTTCCCTTCCCATAAAAGTGGAAGAAGAGGGGCCAGAAAAGGCTTTCCTTATCGAGTTGCCTATTTTGGGGAGAGGATTCTGGGGGGACCTTGAGGAAAAAGGGCATGTTGCATCCAAAACCTGTAGAGCTTGGAGATCCACTGGTAGGAAGAGGAACAATGAAGACAGAGCGGCATCTGCTTGCAACACTGACCCTATTTGTCAGCACAGTTCCTTCAGTGAAGCCACTGACTGAGTCCTCCAGTATTTGTACCAAAGTAGCCACAGAGCGGTCAGGTAAAAGTTAATAGTGTTTCAAAGCAACATTAATTACTGATGGGATTTCCACCTAGAAAGCTGTGGGCTTAAGCAGGGGATGCTGTCAGGGAGTTTACAGTGTCCTACTCACAAGATCCTGTGGCTCTCCAGCAGAAGAGCTTCTGCAGGAATCTTAAGTCTCAGAGGAGCTGAGAGTGGGAAGAAACCTGTGGAGATGGCAGAAGCAAAGAGGGACAGCGAGAGACTTTATGAACACTCTTAATGAGGTTCTATCACAAAAAATACCAGGGACTGATTATACTGATCTACTTTGACTCATCTGACCCACATTCTCAGTTAGACATCTAACATCTAGGGCATCTTTTTTCTGGATTGAGAGATACCTTTTTCCACCCAAAGATTCCTCAACTTTTATATCATTTCTTAGTTTAGTAGCTTGAATCTATTTTTCCTCTCACATGCAAACAGACCAAAGTGACCAAACCAGACTAAATGGCATTATGAACTTGTTTTGTCTTATGCTATCTGAATTAGTTGTGGAAGAAGAGCGCAAATCATAACAACTGCCAAACTTGACTGTGCTATGTGGAGCAAAGATAAGAGAATGTGGCTAATGCTAGTTTGCTCTGACAATAAAGCAAGAGCTGTACATCTGTTTTATCAACTCCGAACAAGTACGGAATTTCAGGGTTTTTTTATTATTATTATTTAAAAAAAACCTGTCAAAACCAAAAACTATTTGCAGGAACATACTGATTTTGATTAAACTTTCATCAGTAAAGTTTTAGGTCTGATACAGAATTTCTGGTCAAAGAGAAGTCCCTGCCCCTGAATAGGCAATCGCCCAGTGGAATCACATAGAGAAGGAACTTGAACCTCACATCCTAGGTGAGTCCCCAAATGCCAGGCTATTATGGGATGGGCCTCTTTTTGTGAACAATTTGAAAAGTCTAGTTTCTGTTCTGCATCAGAATGAGAAATATTTAGCAATCTCAAAATCGTTCAGAAAAACTGAATTCTATTTTTTCCCCCAGCCAGCCCTACTCATTAGCCCATTGACCGTTCACTCTCAATATCTGATGTAGAATTTAAGCAATGTTGCCGAATGCAAAAAGATTAGACTTTAACATAACATTTGCGGGTCATAAACCTAAACAAAATGCAATGAAAAACACATGTGCATAACAGCGATAAAATTCTAATAATTTTCAGTGTTTCAAGTTTACTTATCAGTATGTTACTTGTATAAGCATAATTTATTAATATGTGAATGCAAATAATTATCTTCAATTGATGGGTATAAGGTTAGGCATTGTGGCTTTTTTGATAACATATGGCTCACAATATGTCACAAACTATTTGTTGGTTACAGATTATATGAACAACTGTGCATCTCATGGGAAAAGAATGATATGAAGGAACATTAATTCCCTAACAAATTGATGTAAGTTGACTTCCTGATGTTGCACTCAATTTTTTAGTTTTAAAAATATTGTTTATTACTAAAAAATATAGATTGACTAACTGCAGAGATTTTATCTAGATTTCAAACACACATAGGGATGTCAGAATCTGGGATTTAACTTCAGCACCATCTCTGCTAAAAATGCAAGTAACCTCTCAAAGTGTAGGATGGTGAGGATGACCAACAACCACAATATTTAACTTTAATGCCTATTGATACTCTGGTGGTAATCTGATACTTGTACTTTTTCAGCCACGAGTCAAGTCTAAGACATTTTTCACAGTGAGAAATTGTACAAAGATCACCTGGAACAATAGCAATTGTGGAAATTTGGAATATCTGCAGGGATTTACTGCCCCACCCCCAAAGTCTTTGGAGATTTAAAATAAAAATTCATCTTCCCCCTACATCCCTGTATGCTTGGTACTACTATCAAATTGCAAACTGCCCTATTAATAAGAGGGTATGTGGTGGTTACCTCACCTGTGAAATATCAGGAAAGGTAAGAAAAAGATACTTGGTGCTCTCTTCCACATGCCTTGTGATCTGCCTGTTGGAAAATAGCCTAGAGAGAACTCCTCAGTATTGACAGCCACAGGTATCAAGAAGAGTGAGAGAAGAGACATGGACCTAGGGAGAGAAGCAGGCAATTTTGTTACCTAGGAAACCATCTGCTTGAGTCTGTAATCACCCTGTTCCTTCTCACTGCAGAGGCATTGGTGGTCTCTATTATACTGTGGAATAGTTTTTTTTTTAATATATATACTGTCAGAAGGAATTAGAAAGGGGAAGTGTATTCTTCTTAGCTCCTTTCCACCTCGGGTCCTACTCCTATGCTTTTGCCAGGAGAAACCAGCTTCCATATTCTGAGTGCCTGTAATATTTCAGTACCTGTGACCTGTGTTTAGCCTCTTTGCTAAGACTTCCAGTGAGGCTGGCAATAATGATGTGGATATCCATCTAGTCATGTATTACTGGCAGTGGTGATATGGATACGTGTCTAGTGATGGATTAAACTTTAGAAGGATCCGTGATTGTGCTGTATTCAGGAAAGGAACTGAAAGCTTGTTTACTTATCCAAACTATCCATCACTGCTTCCTCTTTGTTACCTTCCCTTTGTGATCAGGATACCTGACCTTTCTGCCAGCATCAGGAGTCCTCACCAGGAATTTTCAGGAGTAGGTTCTGAGATGTTATTGATAGCTGGGGTTTGGGGGAAGGAAATCAGGTAAAGGAAGGGGAAAACTAGTACCATTTACCCAGTCCCTCACTAGTAGCTGGAATGAAACTACAAGCAGTGGATGAGGCGGCCAGGCTCTAACTTCAACAGGCTCCAGAGATGCTCCTCCCTTGCACCTCCACCTACAACCATTTAGGGATGTCACTGCTACAAAATATACACAGACTTTCCTGTGACCTGAAGAAAAGCTAACCCAACAAAGTATTCTCATTGGAAAAAATTTCCACCACCTATGAAAGCTATACTGCCACAGGACTAGAAAAGCAAAATCAGTTGAGGGCAGAGACCTCATTCCTCAGATTACTTGAGCACACTAATATGACACTCTCTCTAAGGCCTCAGGATGGAGAACTAGCTATCCAGCCACCCCTGAAAACAACAGGACAGATGAGGTGACAAACTTTTTGGGACCTTCCTTCCCAGGCAGCCTCAAAGCCAAGTAACTGGGAGAATGCTGGGTCTAGCAAAGTTGAGATGTTTTTGAAGGTATTGTGAGATTTTGTCAGTTCCAAGCGGGCTCCTTAGTCTATCTTTCAGAGAGCTGGGCTGGATAATATTAATAGTAACAACAATGAGCTTTCATTTCTAGATTTCAAAGCATTTTACAGAGGAGGGGCTCATTATCCCCAGAACAACCTAAACACTCAACAGTCCTAAGATTTTCTGTGCCTCCAGTTAAAAAACTCTTTGTAATCCTTTTCACAGAGCCAGCTCTATTTAGTTAGGTCGACAGCTCCAACCTCAGCTAGACCTTCCTCTTCCCTGTTAGGTATTCCTCTTACCTTCTCTCCACCTCACACCAAAGACCATGTTGCTCCTTCATTGTGCACAGCTGACACAAACTGCAACTCTCCCTTGAGGTTGGTTGGCACATTGTTATGGCTATATGTGCCACATCTGGACAGTCACTTCAATGCCTGTACCCGCTCCAAAATAGCACCAAGAAATTAGTATATCCCATGCTTGTTGTTTTGTAGACCTTAGAGACTGGGGAAGGCCTGGGTAGCATTTCCACTGAGCCAGCCTGCCACAGCCTCATGAATCTTATAAGGTCAGTGCAGCAGAACAGGGAGAAGTGTTTTCACAATCTCTCTTGCAATAATGTGTGTGTACGCATGTGAGAATGAATCTCCTAAGATTACTGTAATACAAAAGTGTCTATTCTGTACTTACCTTTATTAGCTAATTTTCTTTTATTTCTAGAAATATATTTTCATAGAATCATAGAATCATAGAATATCAGAGTTGGAAGGGACCTCAAGAGGTCATCTAGTCCAACCCCCTGCTCAAAGCAGGACCAATTCCCAGCTAAATCATCCCAGCCAGGGCTTTGTCAAGCTGGGCCTTAAAAACCTCCAAGGAAGGAGACTCCACCACCTCCCTAGGTAACGCATTCCAGTGTTTCACCACCCTCCTAGTGAAATAGTTTTTCCTGATATCCAACCTGGACCTCCCCCACTGCAACTTGAGACCATTGCTCCTTGTTCTGTCATCTGCCACCACTGAGAACAGCCGAGCTCCATCCTCTTTGGAACCCCCCTTCAGGTAGTTGAAGGCTGCTATCAAATCCCCCCTCATTCTTCTCTTCTGGAGACTAAACAATCCCAGTTCTCTCAGCCTCTCCTCATAAGTCATGTGCTCCAGACCCCTAATCATTTTTGTTGCCCTCCGCTGGACTCTTTCCAATTTTTCCACATCCTTCTTGTAGTGTGGGGCCCAAAACTGGACACAGTATTCCAGATGAGGCCTCACCAATGTCGAATAAAGGGGAACGATCACGTTCCTCGATCTGCTGGCAATGCCCCTACTTATACAGCCCAAAATGCCGTTAGCCTTCTTGGCAACAAGAGCACACTGTTGACTCATATCCAGCTTCTCGTCCACTGTGACCCCTAGGTCCTTTTCAGCAGAACTGCTACCTAGCCATTCGGTCCCTAGTCTGTAGCAGTGCATGGGATTCTTCCGTCCTAAGTGCAGGACTCTGCACTTGTCCTTGTTGAACCTCATCAGGTTTTTTTCTGCCCAATCCTCCAATTTGTCTAGGTCCCTCTGTATCCGATCCCTACCCTCTAGTGTATCTACCACGCCTCCTAGTTTAGTGTCATCTGCAAACTTGCTGAGAGTGCAGTCCACACCATCCTCCAGATCATTAATAAAGATATTAAACAAAACCGGCCCCAGGACCGACCCTTGGGGCACTCCGCTTGAAACCGGCTGCCAACTTGACATGGAGCCATTGATCACTACCCGTTGAGCCCGACGATCTAGCCAGCTTTCTATCCACCTTTCAGTCCATTCATCCAGCCCATACTTCTTTAACTTGGTGGCAAGAATACTGTGGGAGACCGTATCAAAAGCTTTGCTAAAGTCAAGAAATAACACATCCACTGCTTTCCCCTCATCCACAGAGCCAGTTATCTCATCATAGAAGGCAATTAGGTTAGTCAGGCACGACTTCCCCTTCGTGAATCCATGCTGACTGTTCCTGATCACTTTCCTCTCCTCTAAATGTTTCATAATTGATTCCTTGAGGACCTGCTCCATGATTTTTCCAGGGACTGAGGTGAGGCTGACTGGCCTGTAGTTCCCCGGATCCTCCTTCTTCCCTTTTTTAAAGATGCGCATTACATTAGCCTTTTTCCAGTCATCTGGGACCTCCCCCGATCGCCATGAGTTTTCAAAAATAATGGCTAATGGCTCTGCAATCTCACCCGCCAACTCTTTTAGCACCCTCGGATGCAGCGCATCCGGCCCCATGGACTTGTGCACGTCCAGTTTTTCTAAATAGTCCTGAACCACTTCTTTCTCCACAGAGGGTTGGTCACCTTCTCCCCATGCTGTACTGCCCAGTGCAGCAATCTGGGAGCTGACCTTGTGCGTGAAGACAGAGGCAAAAAAATCATTGAGTACATTAGCTTTTTCCACATCCTCTGTCACTAGGTTGCCTCCCTCATTCAGTAAGGGGCCCACACTTTCCTTGATTTTCTTCTTGTTGCTAACATACCTGAAGAAACCCTTCTTGTTACTCTTAACATCTCTTGCTAACTGCAACTCCAAGTGTGATTTGGCCTTCCTGATTTCACTCCTGCACGCCTGAGCAATATTTTTATACTCCTCCCTGGTCATTTGTCCAATCTTCCACTTCTTATAAGCCTCTTTTTTGCATTTAAGATCAGCAAGGATTTCACTGTTTAGCCAAGTTGGTCGCCTGCCATATTTACTATTCTTTCTACACATCGAGATGGTTTGTTCCTGCAACCTCAATAAGGATTCTTTAAAATACAGCCAGCTCTCCTGGACCCCTTTGCCCTTCATGTTATTCTCCCAGGGGATCCTACCCATCTGTTCCCTGAGGGAGTCAAAGTCTGCTTTTCTGAAGTCCAGGGTCCGTATTCTGCTGCTCTCCTTTCTTCCTTGTGTCAGGATCCTGAACTCGACCATCTCATGGTCACTGCCTCCCAGGTTCCCATCCACTTTTGCTTCCCCTACTAGTTCTTCCCTGTTTGTGAGCAGCAGGTCAAGAAAAGCTTTGCCCCTAGTTGGTTCCTCCAGCACTTGCACCAGGAAATTGTCCCCTACACTTTCCAAAAATTTCCTGGATTGCCTGTGCACCGCTGTATTGCTCTCCCAGCAGATATCAGGGTGATTAAAGTCTCCCATGAGAACCAGGGCCTGTGATCTAGCAATTTCTGCTAGTTGCCAGAAGAAAGCCTCGTCCACCTCATCCCCCTGGTCTGGTGGTCTATAGCAGACTCCAACCACGACATCACCCTTGTTGCTCCCACTTCTCAACTTTATCCAGAGACTCTCAGGTTTTTCTGCAGTTTCATACCGGAGCTCTGAGCAGTCATACTCCTCTCTTACATACAACGCAACTCCCCCACCTTTTCTGCCCTGCCTGTCCTTCCTGAACAGTTTATATCCATCCATGACAGTACTCCAGTCATGTGAGTTGTCCCACCAAGTCTCTGTTATTCCAATCACATCATAGTTCCCTGACTGTGCCAGGACTTCCAGTTCTCCCTGCTTGTTTCCCAGGCTTCTTGCATTTGTGTATAGGCACTTAAGATAACTCAATGATCGTCCCTCTTTCTCAGCATGAGACAGGAGTCCTCCCCTCTTGCGCTCTCCTGCTTGTGCTTCCTCCCAGGATCCCATTTCCCCACTTACCTCAGGTAATTAGACAATTAGAATGAGCTGAAAAATACATATGCATGGTACAATTATGAAATCCAGAGGAAAGCCTCAGATCATTAGAGAAGTTTTGTTTTTATATATTCTAATCTTTCAAATTTAGCTGTTAACAACTGTAACTGACTCACTAGTCCAGAGTTCGGTCATACCCTCTGAAATGGACATTATAAACAAAGTAATTAAGAATATGCAAAGCCATCTCTGCCTTGGAGTGTTGTGTTTGGACTATTACTCAAACCCACTACAATGTCAATTTCTCTTTCCTTTAAAATGAAAAAGGCTTAACAAGCCAACAACCAATGACTTTGCTTTCTGAATTATTAGACGTCCTCCTGCACCTTGGTGGCAATTTGTTGATATCATCCTGAATAATATTAAAAGAAAATAGATCTTTCTATTCTGTTATTGCTATAGTTATATACTAGATGTTCCAAACCTTTAAATTACAGTAAAGAAGAGAATTCATGTCTCTCTGTAGAAATCCTATATGAAGATATATTGAAAAACAGAATAATTTGAAAGTGAAGATGAAGAAACTTTTTTTTTTTGTAATTATTTTTTTGCAAATTTCAATTAGGCTGCATGTATTTCTTCAAAATTTAGTCATTCACAAATATTAAAAATGGTTTGCAGTATTTGACTATAGAACAAGCATCTTCATAAACCAAAGCTAGCATTAGTGTAACTTTACTTGTGTATAAATACTCCAAATCCAAGCAAACAATGTCCCTCTCAATTTGAACCCACAAAGAGTACAGCCCAATAAGAGGGAAAGAATCATTTGGATCATCTTACTGTTGATTGTTGATTTGTACTAGGTTTTGCCACAACATAGTGGCTCATTTTAGTATAGTTAGGTTATGTTAAAAAACTTTAACAAGTAGTGTGAAATCCCTCATGTATATTTCTTACATAGTTAGACATTGAGAGCTGCAGATACCATATGCTGACTTCATTTCAATGCACTAATGACTTTCAAGCAAAGTCTAAAAGGTCAGGAAATCATAATGCATTATTTTTGATTACTTAACTACAAAGGAAAATATTTTCTATATAATTTACAGATTCTTCTGTAGTATATGCCTGATACAAGCTGTCATGCTTCAGAGCATCTGGATATCGGATTTATCACTTAGTATTAGATTCTGACCTTTTATGTAATTTATGTATGGTAGCTTATTTCTAGTGGTTTTGGGACATGTTGCATAGAAATATTTGCCTAGAGAACATGCCCTGAAATGTATTACTAAAAGTACATTGGATTCAATAGCAAAGAACAATAGTCAATCTGGAAAGTGTTAGCAAAGGAAGATTATGAAAGTGGTCATGAATGCAGGACTGGAAGACAGAAAGAGGAGAGTGCTCAATGTCCAAAACTGATGGAGGCTGGAACAATGGATAAAGTGGACCCAAGTTATAGAAGAGGATGTAGTGGGAACATAAGAATTGACATACTGGGTCAGACCAATGGGCTGTCTACCCCAGTATCTTGCCTCTGACAGTGGCTGGTGCCAGATGCTTCAGAGTGAATGCAGAGAACAGTAATTTTCAATGATCTATCCCCAGTTGACTAGTCCCAGCATCTGGCAGTTGGAAATTTAAGGACATCTGGAGCATGGGGTTGTATCCCTGACCACCTTGGGTAATAAGCATTGATGGATCTATCCTCCATTAACTTATCTAGTTCTTTTTTAACCCAGTATACGTTTGGCCTTCTCAGAATTCCATGGCAACAAGTTCCTCAGATTGACTGTGTGTTCTGTGGAGTAGTACTTCCTTTTGTTTGTTTTAAACCTGATGCCTATTAATTCCATTGGGTGATCCCTGATTCTTGTGTTATATGAAGGGGTAAATAAGACTTCCCTATTCACTTTCTCCATACCATTCATGATTTTAAAGACCTCAACCAAATCCTCACTTAATTGTCTCTTTTCCAAGCTGAACAAGTCTTTTTAATCGCTCATTTGGAAGCTGTTCCATATTCCTAATCATTTTTGCTGCCCTTCTCTGTGCCTTTTCAAATTCTAATATATAATTTTTTTGAGATGTGGCAACGAGAGATGCACACACTAGTCAACGTCTGGGCATACAGTAGATTTATATATGATATTTTCTGTTTTTGTTATTACTCCTTTCCTAATGGCTCCCGACGTTGTTGGCTTTTTTTGACTGCTGGATGTTTTCAAAGAATTATCCACGATGACTCCAAGTTCTCTTTCTTCAGTGGTAACAGCTAATTTAGCCCTCATCATTGTATATATATAGTTGGGATTATTTTTTCTCTTGTGCATTACTTTGCACTTATCAACACTGAATTTCATCTCCCATTTTGTTGCCCAGCCACCCAGATTAGTGAGATCCCTTTGTAACTCTTCTCAGTCAGGTTTGGATTTAAGTAATTCTTAAGTAATTTTGTATCATCTGCACATTTTGCCTTCTCACCATTCACCTCCTTTTCAGATCATTAATGAATATGTTAAACAGCATAGGTCCCAGTACAGATCCTTGGGGAACCCTGCTATTCAAACTGACGATATATTCCTACCCTTTGTTTCCTACCTTTTAAGCAGTTACTGATCCGTGTGAGAACCTTCCCTCATATCACATGACTGCTTAGTTTGCTTAAGAGACTTCAGTGAAGGACCTTGTCAAAGGCTTTCTGAAAGTCTAAGTACTCTATATCCACTGGATCACCCTTATCCACATGCTGGTTGACACACTCAGAATTCTAATAGATGAGTGAGGCATGATTTCCCTTTGCAAAAGCCGTGTTTCTTCAACATATCATGTTTATTGTAATATCTGATAGTTTTGTTCTTTACTGTAGTTTCAACCAATTTGAATGGTACTGAAGTCAGGCTTATTGGCCTGTAATTGCCAGCATCTGTTCTGGAGCCTTTTTTAAAATTAGGCATTACATTAGCTACCATTTAGTCTTCTGGCACAGAGGCTGATTCTGCAATTTCATATTCCTTCAGAATTCTTGGGAAGAGCATCTTCACAGGCAGGCTTGCTAACCTAGTGAGGAGGTCTTTAAACTAGGCTCGCCAGGGGGATGGTGACCTAAGCCCAGAGGTAAGTGGGGAAGTGGAATAAGGGGAGGAAGTGGGATACCGGGAGGAAACACAAGGAGGAGGATACAAGCCTCCTGATTCATGCTGAGAAAGTAGGGCAATTGGCTAGTTTTCTTAGGTGCATGTATACGAATGCAAGAAGCCTGGGAAACAATCAGGAAGAATTGGAAATCCTGGCACAGTCAAGGAACTATGATGTGATTGGACAAACAGAAACCTAGTGGGGCAGTTCACATGACTGCAGCACTGTCATGGATGGGTATAAACTGTTCAGGAAGGACAGGTATGGGAGGAAAGGTGGAGGAGTTGCATTGTATATAAGAGAGCGGCATGATTGCGCCGAGCTCCAATATGAAACTGGAGAAAAGCCTGTTGAGAGTCTTTGGGTTAAGTTTAGAGGCAAGAGCAACAAGGGTGATGTCGTGGTGGGCGTGTGCTATAGACCACCAGATCAGAAGGCTGAGGTAGACGAGGCTTTTTTCGGACAACTAACTGAAGTTTCCAGATCACAGGGCCTAGTTCTAATGGGGGGCTTTAAATCACCCTGACATCTTCTGGGAGAGCAATACAGCAATGCACGGACAATCCAGGAAGTTTTTGGAGAGTGCTGGGGAGGAACCAACTAGGGGACGTGCTCCTCTTGACATGCTGGTTACAACAGGGAAGAATTGGTAGTGGTAATAGAAGTGGGTGACAACCTAGGCAGCAGTGACCATGAGATGGTTGAGTTCAGGATCCTGACAAAAGGAAGGAAGTAGAGTAGCAAAATACAGACCCTGGACTTCAGAAAAGTAGACTTATATTCCCTTAGGGAACTGATAGGCAGGATCCCCTATCCCTATGGAGGATAATATGAGGGGGAAAGGAGTCCAGGAGAGCTGGCTGTATTTTAAAGAAGCCTTATTGAGGGCTCAGGAACAAACCATCCCGATGTGCAGAAAGAATAGCAAATATGGCAGGCGACCAGCTTGACTTTACAGTGAAATCTTTGGTGAACTTAAACTCAAAAAGGAAGCTTACAAGAAGTGGAATTTTGGACAGATGACTAGGGATGACTATAGAAATATTTCTAGAGCAAGCAGGAGTGTAATCAGGAAGGCCAAGGAACAATTGGAGTTGCAGCTAGCAAAGGATGTGAAAGGTAACAAGAAGGGTCTCTACAGGTATGTTAGCTACAAGAAGGTGGTCAGGGAAAGTGTGGGACCCTTACTGAATGGAGGAGGCAACATAGTGACAGATGATAGTCATAGTGGAAAAAGCTGAAGTATTCAATGCTTTTTTGCCTCGATCTTCACAGACGAGGTCAGCTCCCAGACTGCTGCACTGGGCAACATAGTATGGAGAGGAGGTGAGCAGCCCTCAGTGGTGAAAGAACAGGTTAAGCACTATTTAGAAAAGCTGGACATACACAAGTCCGTGAGTCCAGATCTAATGCATCCAAGAGTGCCGAGGGAGTTGGCTGATGTGATTGCAGAGCCATTGGCCATTATCTTTGAAAATTTGTGGTGATCAGGGGAGGTCCCGGACGATTGGAAAAAAGCAAATATAGTGCCCATCTTTAAAAAAGGGAAGACAGAGAACCTGGGGAACTACAGACTGGTCAGCCTCACTTCAGTCCCCGGCAAAATCATGGAGCAGGTCCTCAAGGAATCCATTTTGAAGCACTTGTAGGAGAGGAAGGTGATCAGGAACAGTCAACATGGATTCACAAAAGGCAAGTCATGCCTGACCAACCTGATTGCCTTCTATGATGAGATAACTGGTTCTGTGGATATGGGGAAAGCGGTGGATGTGATATCTTGACTTTAGCAAAGATTTTGATATGGTCTCCCACGGTATTCTTGCCAGCAAGTTAAAGTTGTATGGATTGGATTAATGGACTAAACGATGGATAGAAAGCTGGCTAGATTGTTGGGCGCAACAGGCAGTGATCAACAGCTCGATGTCTGGTTGGCAGCCGGTATCAAGCAGAGTGCCTCCAGGGGTCAGTGCCTCCAGGGGCCAGTTTTCTTCAACATCTTTATTAATGATCTGGATGATGGGATGAATTGCACCATCAGCAAGTTTGCAGATGACACTAAGCTGGGGGGAGAGGTAGATAAACTGGAGGGTATGGATAAGGTCCAAAGTAACTCAGACAAATTGGTGGATTGGGCCAAAAGAAATCTGATGAGATTCAACAAGGACAAGTGCAGAGTCCTGCACTTAGGATGGAAGAATCCCATGCACCCGCTACAGGCTGGGGAGTGACTGGCTATGCAGCAGTTCTGCAGAAAAGGACCTGGGGATTACAGTGGACGAGAAGCTGGATATGAGTCAACAGTGTGCCCTTGTTGCCAAGAAGGTCAATGGCATACTGGGCTGTATTAGTAGGAGCCTTGCCAGCAGATCGAGGGAAGTGATTCCTCTCCATTCGGCACTGGTGAGGCCACACCTCAAGTATTGCGTCCAGTTTTGGACCCCCCACTACAGAAGGGATGTGAACACGCTGAAGGGAGTCCAGTGGAGGGCAATGAAAATGATTAGGGGACTTGGGCACATGACTTACGAGGAGAGGCTGAGGGAACTGGGGTTATTTAGACTGCAGAAGAGAAGACTGAGGGGGGATTTGATAGCAGCCTTCAACTACCTGAAGGGGGGTTCCAAAGAGGATGGAGCTCGGCTGTTCTCAGTGGTGGCAGATGACAGAACAAGGAGTAATGGTCTCAAGTTGCAGTGGGGGAGGATATTAGGAAACACTATTTCACTAGGAGGGTGGTGAAGCCCTGGAATGCATTACCTAGGGAGGTGGTGGAATCTCCATCCTGAGAGGTTTTTAAGGCCCAGTTTGACAAAGCCCTGGCTGGGATGATTTAGTTGGTGTTGGTCCTGCTTTGAGCAGGGGATTGGACTACATGACCTCCTGAGGTCTCTTCCAACCCTAATATTCTATGATTCCATGAATACTCTCTGGTCCTGATGATTTATTACTGTTTAATTGATCGATTTTATCCAAAACCTCCTCTAATGCCACTTCAACCTGGGACAATTCCTCAGATTTGTCACCTAAAAATAATGTCTTGGGTTTGGAGATCTACATCCTCTGTAGTGAAGACTGATGCAAATAATTCATTTACCTTCTTTGTAAAGGCCTTTTTTCCCTTGAATGCTCCTTTCCCAATTCAGTCATTCATTGTCCCCACTGACTATTTGGAGGCTTCCTGGTTCTGATGTACTTCCAACAAAATTCCTGTTAGTTCTTGTGTCCTTAGCAGGTTACTCTTAAAATTCTAGCTTGGCCTACATTATTATATGTTTACATGTGACTTGCCAGAGTTTATGCTCTTTTCTATTTTCCTCAGTAGGATTTGACTTCCAATTTTTAAATGATGCCTTTTTGTCTCATTTTAGTCATCATGAACAGTATCGGAGGGGTAGTCGTGTTAGCCTGTATCCACAAAAACAACAAGGAGTCCGGTAGCAACTTAACTAACAGATTTATTTGGGCATAAGCTTTCGTGGGTAAAAAAAACCCCACTTCTTCTGATGCATGGAGTGAAAATTACAGATACAGCCATAAATATACTGGCACATGAAGAGAAGGGAGCGAACAAGTGGAGAACCAGTGTTGACAGGCCAATTCAGTCAGGGTGGATGTGGTCCACTCCCAATAATTGATGAGGAGGTGTCAATACCAAGAGAGGTAAAATTGCTTTTGTAGTGGCTGGCTGCTAGGGAATGGGAATTTTGCATTTTGATTAGCTCTATGCAGGAGACTCACGAGTCTTTGAAGCATACATTGTGCAGCTGGATTATTCAGTAAATTAAGGAGCAAGGCTCTAACAAATTCTAACAAGCTATATAATTGGCTATTTTCTGTCTTTTATCCTGGAGAAGTCTGGCTAGATTTTTAGGACAGCAAAATACATTTTCTGACCTCCTGCAAAATTTCAAGTGCTTTCTCCAAAACACCAAGGCATTAGAGTTCTTAAAATGGTTTGAAATTTTAACATTGGCAAAGCTACTTACCTTTCTCCTGATATTCTTAAAAATGGCTAAGCTGCTTTTGCAGAAAATTTAAACAAAAATTAAACCTGGGGCACAGAGTAAGGGGAGATCCTGTCCTCATTGAAGATAATGGCAAAACTCACTGAAGTCAATGGGGCCAAGATTTCAAACCAAGCATGGAAAATTGCAGCCCAAACAGTACAGAACCGTTATAACCAACTGTAAACAGGGAGTAGATTTGGGAGTTGCTATTAAATAAGGTGGCTAACTTTATTAAAAGGGTCACTAAGAGCTCGCCTATAATCCATAATCTATTTAAAACTAACATCAACAAACAAAATCTAAAGGTCATATTTTTTAAAGCAGCTTTAATGTCATGACTACCATCATCTTCTATTTAACCGCAAAGGCATATGGGAAAATTTTGTGATAATATATAAATATTTAGGAATTCTAACAATCCTTTGAACATCTTTAAATTCCATTCATCAAAGAATGTAGGGTCGGATAGCACTCACTACTTGCATTTCAGGATTAATGGGGTGAACAGATGGTCAGACATCTGCTCTGGAAGCTGGTGATGACACCACAGACATCAGCAGTGCTTCTGTTTTTTTGCAATTGATTTATTCTTTGAGACATGAATGTCTGCTTCAATGCTTTCATGTAAGGGTTTAATAGAGTTAACTTGATGTAGAAGAGGAAAGATGCATGCTTACATTTTTATGGACTATGATTGCCAGGGGTTCAATTGTCAGGACAAGTAGGAAGATAATAAGGGACAACCTTACTACAGTTCTCCTGCTTAGAGGGAAACAAGCAAATTCTAAACAATTAGTGGTTATTCATGCATGTCAAGAATTATTAAATAATGCTGCCCCCCAGGTGACTGTACTTCAGTGCAAGAATGAAATTCCTATCGGACTACTCTAATGTGTTTTTGCTGTGCATTAAGACAAAGCATGGGTGAAGAAACATACCAAACAACTAAAAGAGATACATCCGCCACCTAACACTACTAAGAGATTTTCTTTAGAAAGAAATCCATCCGGTCAGCATGCACTAGCTTACTGATGTCTAGGTTGGATATTAGGAAAAACTATTTCACTAGGATGTGGTGAAGCACTGGAATGGGTTACCTAGGGAGGGGGTGCAATCTCCATCCTGAGAATTTTTTAAGGCCAGGCTTGACAAAGCCCTGGCTGGGATGATTTAGTTGGGATTGGTCCTGCTTTCAGCAGGAGGTTGGACTAAAATGACCTCCTGAGGTCTCTTTCAACCATAATCTTCTATGATGTCAACTATGAACAGCTAGCAGCTTGAGCAAAATTTAAGTATGACTATTAATTAGCAAGATTGGTCTATGTGATGTGCAGAGGTAGGTAGACTGCCTATTAGTCAAATTATGTTGTCATTTCTAAGACAAAGTAACCATGCAGCCAAAAATGAACCTTCGAAGACAATGGGTCAAGTTTGCCTGACTTACACACCCCACTGGTTTCAGTGAGCCTACAGGTGAGTAAGTCAGTGCAGAACAGTGGAACAGACTGTGGAACAGTTTGTTTACATTTTCTGTCCGCAGGCATGGCTGCCCGTGGCTCCCAGAGGCCGCGGTTTGCCATTCCCGGACAACGGGAGCTGTGGGAGGTGGTGGCCAGCACGTCCCTGCGACCCTCACCGCTTCCCGCAGCTCCCATTGACTGGGAACGGTGAACCGCGGCCGCTGGGAGCCACGGGCAGCCATGCCTGCGGACGGAAAATGTAAACAAACTGTTCCATGGTCTGTTCCACTGTTCTGCACTGACTTACTCACCTGTAGGCTCACTGAAATCAGTGGGGTGTGTAAGTCAGGGCAAACTTGACCCATTGTCTTCGAAGGTTCATTTTTGGCTGCATGGTTACTTTCTCTTAGAAATGACAACATAATATGACTAATAGGCAGTCTACCTACCTCTGCACATCACATAGACCAATCTTGCTAATTAATAGTCATACTTAAATTAATTATGTGGACAGTCAATGTAAACAAACTGTCTCATGGCCCGCCAGCAGATTACCCTGACAGGCCGCAGGTTGCCCACCACTGGTGTAGAATCTGGACCAATAGATACAGAGTGCCTGTCCCAAATCAAAAATAACCAGTTCTGGTTATTCTTCATTAGGGGAATCCCTGTGCACACAACATTTGAAAATAGCATCAGTTTCTGTGTTTCTTGTCTGGACAGCAGTTGGAAATAAAGTGTCAACATTTTCAAGTTCCCACAGCAGTTCTGAGTCTATGTCTTCTGTCCCACCTGATGTGCATTTCCCATGAAAAGACAGGCTTCTCAGAGAAAGGGAAAGGGAAAAAAGACTAAATTTGGAATCAAAGTGAGGCTGCGGATCAAGGAAGGCAAGGTAGCAATGAGCAGTCACTGGCACTCAAAAAAATTAGATATATTTAGATAAGCTTCATATACTTACACGCTCTCAATCTTGAGTTTAGCTAATCACTAGTCAAAATGCCATAGATCATTTGTTAAGGCAACAAAGTTATCAGCACATTCTTGGCTTAGACCAGTTATATTACATACAAACAATTACTTTATTTTGTATTGATTTAAGCATATTATTGATTTAAACATAACTAAATTGTAAATTGTTTAACTGCTACAAAAAGTTAATTAATATACTAGCCATTTGTAATGAAATATAAAGCCCCTGAAGTAAGTTGCATATATCTGTAGTGAATCTAGACATCTTTCAGGCTATTCCAGAATAACGAAAAACTGTCTCTGGATAATACTATTTTTGAGGTGCGTAGAACTGCAGTCTTACAAATTTATTTTAATAATTCATTGATGGAAACTCCTTTTCAAAAACATTGCCTTCTTCCTCATTTCATTTAGCTGGCCAGAATTATAAAATAAGGTAGTTCGAAATGGAGACATGCAAATTAACTAATTCATTTTTGTTGCAAATTATAAATAATTCAATTCCAACTTCTACACAGTGACTGATCAGTGGACAAGAAACACTTTACTTACAGTATTGTAGGCCAGAAATGTGTTGCTTTAGTCAACTATATACAGAATGAAGGAAAACACACACTAAAGAAACAGGAAGTAAGGAAGGGCTAGAGCATGACTCCAACCCTAATACTCTTATATCCAATTAGCCCCTTGATGATGACTTCACTACATCCCTCCTCTCTTAATTAACAGCCCAGATGTAGCCTATTAAATAACCGGGAGCTCTTATCACTCTGATGGGGTAGCACCTCTCAATGGCAGCTGAAGCCACCTCCAGGTGCAGAAACCCACTTCCCCCAGTCTCTGGGTCCTGCAATTCTATACACACACCCATCATGGGCATTCCCAGCAAAACTGTGTCCTCTCTTGGCCTCAGCTCCTCCAATGGCAAAAGCTCTGGTGCTTGCACGTCACTTTGCAAGCAGACATGCCTGACGTCTTATGACTTGACCACTTAAACAGACTTTAAAAGACAAGGGTCCAGTGTGCTCTAGAATAGAATCCACACTGGCTGGCAAGTATTGAAACTTTTGGTATACACTAGATCCTTTGGGCCCAACTCTGGCTTGGTCTACACTACAGACTTACGTAGAAAATCTAAACTCTTCGGTACTGACTGAATGCCTGGTGTAAACAGTGCTATGTTGACGGGAGGGCTTCTCCTGTCAACATAGCTACCACCTTTCAGGGAGGTGGAATACCTATGGCAACAGGAGAAGCTCTGGGGCATCCTGGCCATTCTGGAGGGTGAAGGGGAGTCAATGCTATGAACTGCTGTTGAACCTGACACTGGTGACATGCTTTTACTACTTTTTCCAGGTTCTCATCCATGTTTGGCCATATAACAGGTGCACTCATCCCTCATGAGCATCCCCTTGGCCGAGTGCATGTGCCTGTTCTTTCTCTCTCTCACTCAGATTGTCTGTGCTCTGGGATAGAGCAGTGCCCCAGGGCTCTCTCCCTGGAGACAATGTCTTCCCCTTCTTGGGCTTTCTAGCTACAGCTCTCCAGCTGGGCCACTGTAGTTCAGTTCCTCCCTGGGGTACCTTAGTGTCCAGGCCACTTCCCCCCAGTGGCTAATAGAGGGTAGGGGACTACGCACTACTCGGGGACCCAGGCCCACCCACTACTCTGGGTACCAGCTCAAGGACCCTGTAGAGAGGAGCCATCTGCAGCGTCCCTTTAAATATACTGCACAGTTTCTGTAATTCCCTGGGCCAATTCCCCATGGCTCCACACCATCTTCACCCTTTCTCAGGGACTTATCCTAATGGAGTCCCAGCAACCAGCTCAGGGCTCCTTCTCGCTTTCCCCAGCTTCTGGTGGTGCTGCCCAGTCTGGGGTTCTGTAGCTTCGCCAGCCAGCCACACACCATCCACACTCCTACGGCTCCAGCAAGGAACTGAACTCCCTCTGGCCTTGCAGCTCTTTTTATACTAGGTTGCTGGGCTCTGACTGACAGTGTCCCATATAGCCACTCTAGGCAGCTTGGAGGACCTCTTTTCTGCCTTTTTTTGGGATGGGGTGTGGCAGGGCCATGAGGCCTGCAGCAGGGGGCCGCAGAGGGTCTGGTATACCCCATCACAGGCAACCATAGCTCTGACCCAAAAATTTCATACCTGAAATGCCATGGTGTATTTCAAGTAACTCTGTCAGAACTTTCTCTCATCCTTGTGGGGGAACAGTTATTATTGTGTCCCACAAATGCATCCATTCTCTATGCTCAGTTCTGTACTCCTGGCCTTAAATGGGTGGAACTTTTCCCCCTCATGCTGATTTGGTAGCCCTGCAGAATTTGCTGCTGCACCCAGGATAGGATAGGGTCCTCTTTAGTCCACTTCCTTATCTGGGAAGCTTTAACTGGTACCTGCTATCAGGAGTAACACAATCTCTCCTGGAAGCTCTGTAGCACCAGATTGTTTTGGGAATGGAAATCAACTGAGGCCATCTATGCTTGCATGCTGATGTCCCGGCCTTACGGGCTATCCTACATCCATAAATGGCTAAGGTTGAAGTCCAACACTGTAGCTGGTCAGCTGGCAGAGCCATCACACCATTGTTTTCCTGGAAGAGTCCCAGATGGCCTGTTCAGAAAACTACACTGGAGAAGTGATGCCATCCTTTTCCAGCCTCTTTAACCCAGTCTCCGTATTTTCTCTGAGGACATAAAGAATTGGTATTTCTTTAAAATATTTTATACCCCCATCCTGGGTATAAATACTGGCCTTTATACCCTCCGAGATCCTTAACTCTTGTTTAAAATTGGTGGAGGAACTCTTGTCATAATTGGGCCTACAAATTTACCCTAACTGTAACCCAACTGTGAAGGGTGAGTGAAAGTTCAAAAAAATGTCACCATAACCTATAATAACAAATGCTGATGGCAAAAGGTGCTAAAATATATAGAGAGAGATAGTCTGAATTAGTCTAAACAAAAAAGCCTATTGATACAATTCAAGGACTGTGTTAAGATCATGCCTGGTGAACAAGAACAGTGTGAGACCAGAAATCAATTAATGAGCAAAATTGATGTAACAAATCAGACCTAATTGGTGGAAAAAATAATGAAGGGATGAGTTATTCCACCCATCATTCCTCTTCTGGGGTCCTTAAAATAAAAGTTTTTGGAAGGAAAATTAGCAGAGAGGAAATTAAAGGGGACAATTGCTGATTGAAAGGAGGAAGGAGTGAACTTCACCATCATGGCTGCCAATTCCATCATCTCCTGAGACCCTGGTGGGACCTAGATGCCATTGCTACCAGCTTCAGGTAGCTCCTGACCACCACCATGCCTGTGAGACTTGGCCACCTCCCTAGGGTTGCCAACTTTCTATTCTCACAAAACTGAACGCCTTTGCCCAACCCCTGCCCCGCCCTCCTCCAAGGCCCCGCCCATGCCTTGTTCCTCCTCCAAGGCCCCGTCCCCACTCATTCCATCCCCCCCATCACTTGCTCTTCCCCACCCTCACTCACTCGCTCATTTTCACCAGGCTGGCTCAGGGGGCTGGGATGAGGGCTCTGTCTGGGGGTGCAGGCTCCGGGGTGGGTCCAGAAATGCGGAGTTCAGAGTGCAGGAGGGGGCTCCAGGCTGAGGCAGTAGGTTGGAATGCGAGAGGGATCGAGGGCTCCGGCTAGGGGTGCGGGCTCTGGGAAGGGGCCAGGGATGACGGATTTGGGGACCAAGGTGTTTGGAGTGTGGGAAGGGGCTCTGGGCTGGGGAAGGGGGGGTAGGGTGTGGGAGGGTGCGAGGGCTCTGGAGGAGGTGCAGACTCTGGGGTGGGGCCAGGAATAAGGAACCAGCAGTGAGGTTGCAAGTAGAAGTCAACACCAGAGACAGAAGCTGCATTTTCTGTCTTTGCTGTTCTTATCTCTCCCCTCCTATGTGATTTGTCTTGTTTTGTCTTTTAGGAAATGGGATCAGACTTTAACAACAGCTCCAGCCCATTTGACTTACTTCTCTTTTCCCCCAACAGAACAATTATTAACAGACTGTCAGACAAGTGTTTTTTTTTTTTTTTCCTTTTAAAGATTCTCTCCAGCTAACGGGAAAGAGAATTAGGGTTATTAAAAAGAAAGCCTTATTTAATACTTAAAATGTAAAGTGCTTTAACTGGTTTTTTTTTTTTTTGCTTTTCTGTATATTTTATTAGAGACTAAAGGGATTTTTAATAGTGTGTTTGTCACAATACTAAGAAGGATGAGGACTCTGTTTAGCAAACCCTGTACCTTGTTTAACACTGGTTAATATTGGAGAGTGACTGGGTTTTGCTCACACCTTTGATTCTTGGGCCATTAATGCCATCTAAATTAATACAACAGAACATCCAGACCTTCCTGAGTGCTGATATTTTGCTAGGGTCTAAGTTGGACATTTCCTCCCAGTTTCTTTTTATTTCTTGCAACCAATCTCTGCTTTTGTCTCCAGAGCACTAGGACAAGTAACTTTTTCTTTAGGCTTTACATTTTACAGGGACAAGCACAGAACCTACCACGTAGATGGGGGCTCCAGTGTAGATATGTGTAGGTCGCCGCTTTGCCCGCCCGGACTCCACCCCATCCCTGCCCCCGTTCCAATCCCATCCCCAAAGTCCCTACCCTAACTCCGCCCCTTCCCTGCCCCTATTGGATCCCTTCCCCAAATCCCCGGCCCCGCCTCTTCCCCCAGCACGCTGCATTCCCCCTCTTTCCCCTCCCTCCCTGCCCCGTGAATCAGCTGTTTCATGGCGCAAGTGCTGGGAGGAACGGGGGAGAAGCAGGACGCGGTGGCGCGCTTGCGGAGGAGGCAGAGGCCGAGGCGAGCTGGAGCAAGGGGGTGGGGTGGGGCGGGGCCATGGGGAGCTGCCGGTGGGTGCTGAGCACCCACCAATTTTTTTCAGAGTCGGCGCCTTTGGGTTCATTATTCAGTCTGGCTTTGCACTACTGAAATATATCGTCATTGATTACGATTGCTGAAGTCTCTGTATCTATTTCCATTTGTACTGACTGTTTAGCTTTACCATTATGTTACTTCATGCCGTCCCACTTTCTTCCCTTTTACATAGCGTGTATCTCCTCCTCCTGTGTCTTCCTCCCACTCAGGGTAAAAATCCCTCTGCTTTCTTCCTTTCCCTCTGGTCTTTTGTGGTGTGCTCTCCCGGGGTTAAGATGCTGTTGGAGAGTCACATTTGCATTTGCTGGCTAACTGTCCAGTCTTGAGGCATTTGTGACACGGGGCTGTTTTAAGTTTAAGAACTGATGAGCTCATCCACACTGACAACACTGCTCGAGCCTGAGCATTTCTCCGCTTGCTTTTCATTTTATGTATTGAGTCGGTTTGATTTGCCCTGCATTCTAAGAGCAAATCTTGTAACTTTTTAACTGCTGCTTCCATTGCTGTTGCTAATTCTACTGCTTTGGGCTAAATTAAGCTCCCCTCTGACGGCAGCCATCTTTGGATTCTCTCAATACCACAAACAAATCTGTCCTGTAGTATATCCTCTAGACCATTTCCAAGTGAGCGTTATTCCATTAATGGTTTTAGAGCTGTAACATACACAGGTATACTTTCACCTTGCCTCCTTATTCTGTTGAACTTGAAAGATTTCACGATAACATTTGACTTTGGTATATTGTGCTCCATTACCATCTTCTAAACTTATCTCCTGGTTTCTGAGGGCTGGTCTACGCTAGAATTGCTACAGTGGTACCAATGTAGCTGCACCACTGTCGCATTGCTAGTGAAGACACTTTATGCCAATTGGAGAGAGTTGTGCCATTGGCATAATTACTCCACACACCCCCAAGCAGCAGAAGCTATGTCGGCAGGAGAGATTCTCCCACCAACATAGCGCTGTCCACCCCGGTGCTTAGGTCAGTGTAACTTACATTGTTGAGGGGGGAAGAGAGAGACTTATCCACACCCCTGTGCGACTTAAGTTATAGAGAAGTAAGTGTTAGTGTGTACTAGCCCTTAGATTGTAACAAACTCCTTAAAATAGAGTAGGTTTGACTGCCACAGACACTGAGGAAAATTGCTTTCTGGTTGTCCTATTCTATATCTCAACTGCAAGAAAATAGTGGGCCAGTTTTTCAAGATATTGCTACCATTCCTCATTAAACTCCACAATTTTCCCATAAATTGCCATTCTTATGTTTTTCCTTGTTGCCAATTTATTCAGCTTTATTCAACCACATGCAAACAGAATGGGGGGGAAAAACACATGATAAATAGGAAGTAAGGGAGGGGTGGAGCGTAACTCCAACCTATAATACTCTGAGTCAGTTGTTCTTAACCTTTCCAGACTACTGTATCTCTTTCAGGAGTCTGATTTGTCTTGTGTAGCCCAAGTTTCACCTCACTTGAAAACTACTTGCTTACAAAATCAGACATAAAAATACAAAAGTGTCACAGCACACTATTAGTGAAAAGTTGCTTACCTTCTCATTTTACCATATAATTATAAAATAAATCAATTGTAATATAAATATTGTACTTACATTTCAGTGCATAGTATACAAAGCAATGTAAACAAGTCATTGTCTGCATGAAATTGTAGTTTGTACTGACATAGCTAGTGCTTTTTATGTAGCCTGCTCTAAAACTAAGCAAAGATCTAGATGAGTTGATGTACCCCTGGAAAACCTCTGCATATAACCAGGGGTACACTACCCCTGGTTGAGAACCACTGCTCCAAGTAACCCAATTAACACCTTGAGGGTTTTACCCATTTTACTATACCAACAGTTACTGCCTGTCCTTCAACACAGAAACCTGTTTATTTTAATCAACAAAGTAGCTTATGAGGATACAACCAAAGGTAGCTTGTTTAACATTTGAACACAAGGGCTCCCTTGATGGTCCAGACTTTTGATCTCACTGTGTTTCTTGCTAGGGGAACACACTGCTCTCAGGATATGCATGCAACTCCGATAAGCATTAATAAGAGTTATATATCAGCAGTATGGGGAAACTATACCTGTCGGGTGGTGTAGCTAATACCTTTGAAGCTTTGGCTCTTTGCCACGGCATGAGGGTGCAAAAAAAAGTGTGTGTTACATCCTTTTCTTAGTAGTTTTCTTAATTAAAATCAAAATTAGATGAACTCTGTTCGGTTTTAACTATATTTTTTGCTGCTGGTGGGTGTTTTTTTAAACAAAAAATAAGTCATTCATTTTTATTCAAAACAATGCTTCCATTTACTTTAATCCTTTAAAAAAATGTTGTGTCAGCAGCCTTCAGCCTGTTAATCATGCATAACTCTAGAGTGCATGTTTTCACAATAAAGGAGAAAAAACAAACAAGTGCATGTTTTCACAATAAAGGAGAAAAAACCTCTGTATGCTGTTCTAATCTGAAAAAATGATCATATACTAACTCAACACTTCTGTCCCCTGGTTATGTTCAGTCTTCTGCACATTTTTTTTGACAGAAAATATTTTTTTACTCCCTTTTGTGTTTGTTAGCCACTGAAGAGCCAAGATGGCTAAGAGGGAATGACCTGGATTCTGGTCCTCCCTGTGAATCATGCACAGAGCTGTTTAATTCTTTCCAGTCACTTTGACTTCCACAAACCTTTTGAAGATAACATGCTTTATTTGAAAGCATGGGGTCATACAGGTATAACTGAGGGCCTAATTGGACATGTTCAAGTTTCATTGCTGGATATGTGCAAAAAAGATCATGATTTGAGTCTAGGTTGAGTTTGGAGAGGTGATTGTGTTTACTTCTAAACTGAATGAATTTGATATGAAAATTGGCTTGACAAACCTGGAAACAGATACTATCGTTTGAGTCTCTGTTAATAAGAGACCCACAGTATCGTGTACGGACAGAATATAAGGAGACAACCCATTTATATTTGTCGTTTGGTTACATAATGATATTTATAAATGTAGCACTATTGCCCTGCATCTATCTTTTTCCTAGAGAAAACTTATTTAGAGAATGGATGATAGTCATATCTTAGTAATTTACCAGTCATACCTTAGTCATCATCATACTTTAACAGTCATCAATTGTTAGTTGCTTTTTTTTTTTGTCTATCAGCGCATTTTAAATCAAATTTCTCCCTTTTGCCCCTTCTCCTTCCTCTTCCTCCTCAAAAAAGCCAACATACACAAACCCCAAATACCTTTCAGTCATCCCATTTTATAAGTCAGTCAATGGAAAGAAAGAGAACAAGAAGATTAGAACCAAGAACTATTTTTGTGAACAGTAGTACAAGGATGAGAATTAAATCTAACTTCACCTATTTCTTTCTTTATGCTATTTCTAAAAGGCAGTACAGTATGTTCTAGTTCAGTCTCTTGTGAGCAATACAGGCTATATGGCTAAGATTGAGTTCAATAATGTGTCACAGCAAGCAGAATTTATTCTTTGGCCCTCAACTTCCTTACTGTACTCATTTTTTTGTTTTGTTTTACTAAGAGATTCTACTTGTGAAAGGATGAAGAGTGATTTCCCCCCCTGCCTCCATTTCTAGACTAACTGGTTTCCCATCTACAGGGAGACTTGTTGTATCAAAGACAATGAACCTTAAACTGAAAGAGAAAAAACTACGAGATTATTATTTATATTACAGCAGAAGCTGTACAGACACATAGGAATACCTAATCACTGCCCCCCAAGAGCATACAATTTAAGCAAAATGATCCATATTGCTTCCATTACAGGAATCTATTTCATGTTGTTGCTATTTGTATTGCAATATGGTCTAGAAAGGCTCCAAGCAGAGAGCAGGTCCCATTCATAGGCAGAGTTTAGGGGGAATGGGAGGACGACCCCAAACTGCAAGCCTCAGACAGGTAGCCTGAGAGTGCAATGTAAGGAGTTCTGCAGGAAATGTGCTGCTCCCAGCTTGCACCCCTGAAGCAGAGTCAGAAATTTGTTTATAAACAGAGTAATTAACAGGTGATTAAGATATGAAAGGGCTGTTAGGAGGTTTCCTAAAGATAAATGATATTTTCCAAGCTTGGTGAACTGCAAAAAGTATGTAGCCTAAATGATAGAAAGTAATTGTAGATTTTTTTACAATTGTTGTATTCAAGAGGTGGTAATAAAGTTACTAATATCTTTCTTTGAGAAGATAACTTTGGGTCCTCTGATGGTGTCGCTAGAGTAGATATGGGGACAGAGTTGACAATGCGGTTTGTTGTAGAGATTGGTTCCTGGGTTAGTGTTAGTGTGGCATGGTGTATAGTTGCTGGTGAGTAGGTTCAGGTTGGGGGGGGCTGTCTGTAGGCGAGGACTGGCCTGTCTCCCAAGGTCTGTGAGAGTGAGGGATCGTTTTCCAGGTTAGGTTGTAGATCGTTGATGATATGCCGGAGAGGTTTTAGCTGGCGGCTGTATGTGATGGCCAGTGGTGTTCTGTTATTTTCCTTGTTGGGCCTGTCCTGTAGGTGATTTCTGGGGACCCATCTCGCTCTGTCAATCTGTTTCCTCACTTCCTCGGGTGGGTATTGTAGTTTTAAGAATGCTTGATAAAGATCTTGTAGGTGTTTGTCTCTGTCTGAGAATGGAGCAAATGCGGTTATATCTTAGAACTTGGCTGTAGACAATGGGTTGTGTGATGTGTCCTGGATGGAAGCTGGAGGCATGTAGGTAAGTATAGCCAGGGCTAAATATAAATTGTCCCAAATTTCCTGGTGTCCTACGCAGCTGCATGCTGCTCCAGCGGCCAGCCCGAGCCGGCCAGGAAAGCTGCCCCTGCTCCTGCGGATACCCATAGCAGTGCCACTGACTTGAAGGTATAAGTTGTCCCCAAATCTGAAGTGGTTGTGGGTGAGGACAAAGTTACAAAGCTCAGCCACCAGGTGTGCCGTGGCCTCATCAGGGATATTGTTCCTGACAGCGTGTAGTCCATCATCATGTGGAATATTGGTGTAAAGAGCTTCTACATCCATGGTGGCCAAGATGGTATTTTCAGGAAGAATACCAATGCATTGTAGTTTCCTCAGGAAGTCAGTGGTGTCTCGAAGATAGCTAGGAGTGCTGGTAGTGTGGGGTCTGAAGAGAGACTCCAAATAGCCAGATAATCCTGCTATAAAAGTGCCAGTGCCTGAGATGATGGGGCGTCCAGCATTTCCAGGTTTATGGATCTTGGGTAGCAGATAGAATACCCCTGGTCAGGGCTCTAGGGGTGTGTCTGTGCTGTAGCAGGGAGTTTGTTGAATAGATGGTGTAGTTTCTTTTGGTACCCCTCAGTGGGATCGGAGGATAGTGGCCTGTAGAATGTGGTGTTGGAGAGTTGTCTGGCAGCTTCCTGTTTATAATCCAAACTGTTCATGACTACAGTACCTCCTTTGTCATCCCCTTTGATTATAATGTCAGAGTTGTTTCTGAGGCTGTGGATGGTGTTGCATTCTGTAGGGCTGAGGTTATGGGGCAAGTGATGCTGTTTGTTCACAATTTCAGCCTGTGCACATCTGTGGAAGCACTCTATGTAGAAGTCCAGTCTGTCATTTCAACCATCAGGAGGAGTCCATGCAGAATTCTTCTTCTTGTAGTTTTAGTAGGAGGGTTCCTCTGGGTTAGTGCGCTGTTCAGTGGTGTGTTGAAAATATTCCTTAAATTGGAGACTGTGAAAGTAGGCTTCCAGATCATCGCAGAACTGTATCATGCGCGTGGAGGTGATGGGGCAGAAAGAGAGTCCCCGAGATAGCCTGGCAGAAGAGTCTGTCCTAAGTTTGTGGTTGGATAGATTAACAATATTGTTGGGTGAGTTAAGGGTACCACCGCTGTAGCCCAATGTGGCATGTAGGAGTTTAGGTAGTTTATTGTCCTTTTTCCTCTGTAGAGAAGTAAAGTGTGCATTGTAAATGGCTTGTCTCATTTTTGTAAAGTCCAGCCACGTGGAAGTTTGTGTGGAAGGTTGGTTTTATATGAGAATCCAGTTTTGAGAGCTCATTCTTGATCTTCTCCTGTTTGCTGTACAGGATGCTGATCAGGTGGTTCAATCTCCCTGGGCATTCAATAACAGATTTAAAAGTAGCCATCCGTCAATAAAAAAAAACTTCAAAAACAGACTTCAAAAAGAAATTGCAGAGCTACAATTCATTTGCAAACTTAATGCCATTAATTTGGGCTTGACTAGGGACTGGGAGTGGCTGGCTCACTACAAAAGCAATTTTCCCTCTCTTGGTATTGACACCTCCTCATCAATTATTGGGATTGGACCACATCCAGCCTGACTGAATTGGCCTTCTCAACACTAGTTCTCCACTTGTAAGGTAACTCCCTCCTCTTCATGTGCCAGTTTATATATTTATGCCTGTATCTGTAGTTTTCACTCCATGCATCTGAAGTGGGATTTTTTTACCCATGAAAGCTTAAATAAATCTGTTAGTTTTTAAGGTGCCACCGGACTCCTTGTTTTTTTTGTGGATACAGATTAACACGGCTACCTCTCTGATACTTAGTTCCATATGATAAATTATTAAATTGGAGAAGATTGGGATTAATATGAGAACCGAAAGGTGGATAAGGAAATGGTTAAAGGGGAGACTATAACAGGTCATACTGAAAGGTGAACTGTCAGGGTACAGGGAGCTTACTAGTGGAGTTTCTCAGGGATCAGTCTTGGGACCAACCTTATTTAACATTTTTATTACTGACCTTGGCACAAAAAGTGGGAGTGTGCTAATAAAATTTGCAGATGACACAAAGTGGGGAGGTATTGCCAATACCGAGGAGGACTGGAATACCATACAAGAAGATCTGAATGACCTTGTAAACTGGAGTAATAGAACTGGGATGATATTTAATAGTGAAAAGTCATGCATTTAGGGACTAACAACAAGAATTTTTGCTATAAACTGGAGACTTATCAGTTGGAAGTGACAGTGGAGGAAAAAGAGCTGGGTGTATTGGTTGATCATAGGATAACTATTAGCCGCCAATGTGGTGTGGCTGTGAAAAAGACTAATGCAGCCCTAGGATGTATCAGGCAAGGTATTTCCAATAGGGACAGGGAAGTGTTAGTACCATTATACAAGGCACTGGGTGAGACCTCATCTGGAGTATTGTGTACAGTTCTGGTCTCCTATGTTTAAGAAGGATGAATTCAAACTGGAACAGATAGAGAGAAGGGCTACTAGGATGATCTGAGGAATGGAAAACCTATCTTATTAGAGGAGACTCAAAGAGCTTGGCTTGTTTAGCCTAACCAAAAGAAGGCTAAGGGGAAATATGATTGCTCTATATAAATACATCAGAGGGATAAATACCAGGGAGGAAGAGGAGTTATTTAAGTTAAGCATCAATGTGGACCCCAGAAAAAAAAAAACATATAAACTAGCCTTCAACTAATAAGTGAAGTTCTGGAGCAACCTTCCAAGGAGAGCAGTGGGACAAAAAACCTAACTGGCTTAAGACTGAGCTTGATAAATTTATGGAGGGATGGTATGACAGGAGTACCTACAGTGATGTGTGGCCCATCAGTGACTGCCTCTAGCAAAAATCCCCAACAGCTGGAGATTGAGTTACTACAGAGAATTCTTTCCCAGGTATCTGCCTGGTGGGTCTTGCCCACATGGTCAGGGAATATCTGATCATCATATTTGGTGGTATCAGGAAAGAATTTTCCTCCGGGTCAGATTGGCAGAGACTGTGGGGGGGTTTCACCTTCTTCTGCAGCATGGGGCCACTTGCAAGTTTAGACTAGTGTAAATGGTGAATTCTCTATAACTTGAAGTCTTGAAACCAGGATCTGAGGACTTCAGTTACTCAGCCAGAGGTTAGGGGTCTATTACAGGAGTGAGTGGGTAAGGTTCTTCGGCCTACAATGTGCAGGAGGTCAGAATAGATGATCGTGATGGCCCCTTCTTACTAGAATATCTGAGTAAGAATATACATTGCAATTTTAAACCTAATTAGTATCCCATAAGTGACTTACCACAAAATGTCAGAACATTAGAGCTGAGTGGGTCTAATATTTATTTAATTTTCTTTCTTGATATAGGAACTAGATACTATGCTCCTGTCAGATATTTCTAAGTTATTATCTGCAAAAACACTAGAGTTTTCAGTTGCCTAAGTAGCCCCCGGAATCATAGTTAAAGTTGTGGACTCCCAAATCTGAAATGAAGCCCCTGTGGGCAGGCATAGAATTCCTCTACCCTCTCCCATGCAGGTCCCCTTGGCCTGCCTGGAGCCGCCCCCCACAAATATAGAAGTCAAACTATGCCTATGGCCCCATTGTGCCAAAAGTTGAATCAACATGATAAAGAGTTATTCTTCACCCCATATAGCTACCATTTTTTTTAAAATGACAAGGCAATGGCGTATTTAAAAAATACAGCTAGTGTATAGAAGCTTGTTGATAATTAGCTTAATTAAGTCAGTTTGCCATGGGACAATGCAGAGGAAAGGTGGGTGAGGTAATATCCTTTTTTGGACCAATTTCTGTTGGTGAGAGAGACAAGCTTTTGAGCTACACAGAGCTCTTACTTTGATCTTGGAATGGTGCTTCAGAGTGTCACAGTTAAACACAAGTTCAAACAGATAGTTTAGCATAAGTAGTTAGCACATATTTTATCTGTTTGAGCTTGTGTTTAGCTGTGATACTCTGAGGTCTGGTCTACAGCTCAAACCTGTGTCTGTATAACTACATCTCTCGGGGGTGTGAAAAATCCGCATTCTTGAGTGACTAAGGGCAGGTCTACACTATGTGGTTAAGTTGACCTAAGTTACACAACTCCAGCTACATGAATAACGTAGCTGGAGTCGATGTAGCTTAGGTCAATTTATTGCAGTGTCTACACCGCGCTGGGTCAATGAGAGAAACACTCCTGTCGACTTACTTTATGTTTCTCATTCCAGTGGAGTACCAGAGTCGACGAGAGAGTGATTGATGGTCGATTTAGTGGGTCTTCCACTAAATTGACCCCTGGTGGATCAATTGCCATGCATCAATCCCCTGGTAATTGGAGACAAGCCCTAAGTTAACTTAACCCCACATGTAGATAGTGCTGTGTCGACAGGAAAGCTTCTCCCACTGACATAATTATCCACCTCCCCAAGAGATGGTAGCTAAACCAATGGGAGAGCTCTCTCCTGTTCGTTTAGAGCATCTTCATTAAAGTGCTACAGCAGTGCAGCTGTGCCAATGCAGCATTTTAAATGTAGACTTGCCCTGAGTACCTTTCTCAGACCTGAGGAAGAGCTCTGGATAGCTCAAAAGCTTGTGTTTCTCACCAATAGAAGTGGGTCCAACAAAAATATATTACCTCACCCACCTTATTTCTCTAATATCCTGGGACCGACACGGCTACAACAACTCTGCATAGGATAATAGAGTCAGCTATTTTGAGAAAGAAGATTCTCTACTCCTTTACACCAATTTTATGTAGCTGTAATTCAATTGGAATTACAGCAGTATAAAACTAGCAGGACAAAGTGGAGACGCAGGATGGCTGTGTTCTTGAGTGGAAGCCTGAAAAAATTTTACAGAATTTTCCTAAACCGGACAATTTTTGCAAATTTGACTTGAAATGTGAAAACATCTATAAGGGCTTGATCATGTAAGATACCAAGTAAGCTCAGCCCCCACTTACTTATCTCTGATAGCTTGGGGATATATCTTTCTCACACTTCTTTGTATTATTTTGTAATCTTCATTCAATATGAAGAAAGGGAATGTGTGAAGGTGCTCAGTATTTAACAGGATCAGGCCCCAGAAAATGTATCATTCATTGCTAAGTATCGGAGGGGTAGTCGTGTTAGTCTGTATCCACAAAAACAACAAGGAGTCCGGTAGCACCTTAACTAACAGATTTATTTGGGCATTCATTCATTGGGAAACCTCTCACAACTGTAATAAATATATTAGTAAGAGTGCAAACTCTGAAACTAAAGCAAATCACCTCAGCAATAATGAAATGAGCATATGTATACCACATATAACTGGAGACTCTTTAAATTTTTGTTTGGCCTTATATGCAGAAAAAATATTTACACAAGCCAACAGGATTTGCAGGGTCAAAGCCCAGTAGGAGATTGAGTCATCATCCCAGTAGCCCTTGTGTTGAACCCCTGAAATCTTCTAAAGTTGTTGGTCCTATAAGCCAAGCAGGGTTGAACTGAGTCCTATGCTTAGATGGGACACATCGTAGGAAAAATGCACTGCTGCAGGAAGTATTGGCAATTCAACAGACTTATTTTTCCTTGTACATAATATTTATCTAGCATTGTGGAGTTGCTGCTGGAGTGATATACAATACGGGTTCTGGACTACCATTCTTTGAAAGTCCAGTGGGACAGAACTTTTTGCAAAGGTATGGGTGTTTGACCACGTGTCTTGACTCAGCTGGTTATATTAACCAGACCAACAATTTCAATCAGAAGAGGTACTGTTCATTCAATAGCGATGAAGCTAATAGGGTTCTTTTTAGAAAATACACTAAAAACCTACTGAGCTTTGAATAATATTTCTGCAAATTTTTGCATCATCCTAAAAAAATCTTTAGGATGGTTTATCTACTGAGATATATACAGAGAGATATCATGTTTGTGATGAAGCAGAGAACCCCCATCCCTGGCATGGATGGGGTTAAGGAGAGCCTTTGGCTGAACTAGCTCTGCCCTGTTATATCTGCAGGCAAGCCGGGCCAGGAGGGGGAAGAAAAGGAGAGCCTGACACTTCGCTGAATTTTTAGCTTTTCCATTCCATGACTTAGAACCATTGCCCTTGCAGATAGGTCACAAAGGTGGTTTCTTATAGGGAAGCTGTAGCAGTATGTTTCCAGTAGAGATGAACTGCCCAAGGGTTGGAGTGTGTAGGGAACCACAAATTCAGATCTTTCCCAGGGACAGGCTCCTGAAAGTAACAGCAGAATCTAGGAACTCCCAATTTTATTTCACTTCACAGCAATCCATGCACCACCACCTTCCCAAAACAATTTCGGGAAAGTCAACAAGCCAGTTCTCCTCTATGCAGAGCCCCTTCTATGGTAAGGAATGATCAGGCCCATTATTATTTAGCATACATATGAATAATACCAATAGACCAAAAATATTCAGTGTTGAATGACTTCCCTCACCCATCAAAATGGGAAAGTGGTCTAGCATGCAAAGGACTAATGTGAAACATGAGAATCATGGTCTATCTGCCTCTGGTACTGACAGTTCTTTTTAGCCCTTCTCACTGTTTGACAGAATAATAATTTAGAATAAAAATGACTCGCTGTAACAGAAATTACATAAGACAGACAAGGACAAAAAATGTGTTGTTCCAAAGGAGCTAATAACAATGGGACGAGAGCCTTCAGATACCTTATTTTCTTACTGGGGAAAAGATATGATTGAATTTAGCTGAATATTTTCTTTGAAGACGTTATTTGAAAAAAGTGAATCAGTCTAAAATAATTGTCTATATAGGCAGACAGAAAAAGATCTTAACATTTGATTTGCCAGACATATGCAAAGCCTGTGAAAAGATACCCCTGACTGACAGAGCTATGAAAGGAAATAGGCATAAAGGTAGGGCAGCCTTATCTCGCCCTCAAACAAGGACAGAACTGTGTGTGCTGATGCTTTGTACTGATACAGGGCCAGATTCTGGCATCCTTACTCACATTGAATACTACTTTATTCATAGAACTGGATAGCAGGGGACAGAGATGTAGACACCCTAAGTGTGAGATTGTCAGGTAAAAACTAGGGGTCCTGATCTTACTAAAGATCAATGGGAGTTTTGCCATTGACTTCAATGGGGCCAAAATGCCACCCTACATGCATCTTCTGCACACATCTTCCATCTGTGGAAGTTACTTATTCCCAGCTCAAAGCTGTTCATGGAACAAGAAGATGTTGGGTGGAAGAAAGCCTGGAATTCTGCATCATTTGCCATATGCAGAGGTTTGTTTAGCATATCTGGCATGCAAATACCTTGCAATGCTGGCTATAAAAGTGCCATGTGCACGCCTGTTCTCACTTTCACGTTACATTGTAAATAAGAAGTGGGCAGTATTATCTCCCATAAATGTAAACAAACTTGTTCTTAGTGATTGGCTGAACAAGAAGTAGGACTGAGTGGACCTGCAGGCTCTAAAGTTTTACACTGTTTTGTTTTTGAGTGCAATTATGTAACAAAAAAAAATCTACATTTGTAAATTGCACTTTCAGGATAAAGAGATTGTGCTACAGTACTTGTATGAGGTGAACTGAAAAATACTGTTTCTTTTGTTTATCATTTTTACAGTGCAAATATTTGTAATAAAAATATAAAGTGAGCACTGTATACTTTGTATTCTGTGTTGTAATAGAAATCAATATATTTGAAAATGTAGAAAACATCAAAAATATTTATTCAATTGGTATTCTATTGTTTAATAGTGCAATTAAAACTGATTGTGATTCATTTTTTAATCACAATTAATTTTTGAGTTAATCTCGTGCATTAACTGTTATTAATCGACCATCCTAGTAATTACATGTGTTCTTTCTGTAGGGTTTCTTTATTAAATTTGTCAAAGATTAGAATAAAGTGTAAGCAGAGGCAATTAAGCCTTAACATCACATGACTCAAAGGGTGAAGCTGATGATAGAAATTAGTTAACAGAAAGAAAGCTTGAGAGTGATATTAATGAGAATGAAAGTATGAGGACAAAAACTCAGGTTGCACAATTATTTTCAGCAATCATTATAATTGCTGGGTTTTCCTACCTAATTTATCCCAACTGCTCTGACTTAATCAAGAAGCAGGAACAGAACAAGCAATATGTATTACTGGTTCAGTCCTTTCTCCTAGAAAAAGTCTAGCACACATCATGTTGGAATGCATCATGTACTACTCATTCTGTTGTGTAGCATTACATCCTACTACAAGTCAAAATGATATGACATAACAACCCTTATTAACGTAATGTGAGGTGACCTACCATAAATATGACATGTTAGATCAAACAACAAATACCACAAATCACATTCTTGTAAAGAACAGCAGCTGCAAAAGCTTCACTTGATATAAACATTACTTCGAAAATGATGTGTGTGCTTAACTGAGACCAGTGTTAAGCATGCAAATTAAATGACAAAATCAAAAACTGTAACAGCCTAGGTGGGTTGGCAGGTGAAAACTCCCCAGGCTAATATCTTTTGATCAACCTATAATATACAGAGCAATTTGCAGAGATGGGGGAAGGGAATTTGGTGAACTCTTCACCCCAGGAATTGCTGTGGAATGGATACTATGTGGTGCAATCTTGTGCAGGACTCATAACCCATGCTTCCCCTTCCCTGCATTGTTTGGGAGTGGCTCTGTGACCCAAGAATAAATCAACCCTACCTAGCATTGAGCATAAATTAATATGGCTCAAGCATCGCTACAAACACTGATAGGCATACAGTTATTTTTAAATAGAGCTGGTTGAAAAGTGGTAAACCTGTTTAGTGAAAAATTTAAAAAAAAATTGTTTCAGATTTTTTACAATTTTGAAGTTTTGATATTTTGACACAGAAACTCAGCCTTTTTGCTCCATCTCATCTTCCCAGTAGCAGAATGCAAAAAGGAAGCCATTTTTAATTGTTTGATTTTAAAAATTGATTTATTTGGCTTTCTTTATTGAAAAATTGTAATTTTTTTAAGAACAACAATAACCTGCAAACATTTGTTTTAAAGAAAAGGATATTTTTGTCAGAAGTTTTAAAAGAAATTTCAAGCAGTTGTATTTGTACATATTTTACCACAACATTTTTTAAATGTTCACTTATTGTGTCTACTTCTTTTTTTCTCTGTTCCCTTTCTTCACTTCACTTTCTCTTACATTCTCTGGTTCATTCTGAGCATAAGACCATCCATACTTTTGGCAGTTTCCTCACTACACAGTGACATTCCCACACCTATCCCTCCATTTCAGAGTAATGAAAGTCAGTCCCTTAAGTAGGAGCCTATCAGAATTCCTCATTCTCCAAGGAGGGTTTCTAAACACAGGTTCCTTGTTCTCAGAGTCTCCCTCTTTATTTGGTTACAGGCAGGGCTTGATCTTTTTTTCCCCCACTTGAGCACTACAATCTGTTGCTGGGGAGACCTGCATGACCAGAGAGTTGGGGTTTGATTAGCCTCTGAAAACTCACAATACAAGTGGGGTGAGGAGATCCTAATTATTGCAGGCTTAGTCAAAACACCAGTACCATTCTTGATATAATCAATCACATGTTTAGACAAGTTTTAAAGGTTTAGTTAGAGACTTGGGTGTTGCAACGGGGTAGGGAAGCCCTTCAGCCCAGTGGTTAGGGTGCTCAGCTGCCATGTGGCACTTTGATTCAATTTCTCCCTCTGCCCGATGAGGAAAAGAGTTTTGAACAGGGGTCTCTATCTCCCATGTGAATGCCCTAATTGTGGGGCCATAGAGTGATTCTCACACTCTGTCTGGCCCAATTAATATTTCATTATTTCATTAAAGTGGAACAGCTTCAACAGGAGAGATTGAGAGTGACAGATGCCAGGATATCACATAGTCCAGTGGTTAGGACATACATCTGAGAGGTGGAGAACCCCTCCTCATCAGAAGAGGGGGAGAATTGAACCCATCTCCCATTTCCTAGGTGACTACCCTAACCTTTGGGCAAAAGGTTATAAGGGAGGCCACCCCCATTCCCAGGACATTTTGTATGGAGTGAGATGGCCTCTGAGCATGCCTAGAGAATCAGGCCCCACTGGCAAGATAGGTGGAGGAATGCCTATCTTCCCTCAGTTTATGGATTGTGCTAGGCCTCAGGCAGGAGATAGGTATCTAGATGTCTGCCTGAGGCTACCATGCACATACTAAGAGACAGAGACTTAGGTGCCTAGGGATCATTTTGTGACGGGTTAGATCACAGAAACCCCCTTGGGAGCTGCCACCAGATGTGCAAAGACTACCCCTGCTCCTGTTTTCTCTGCCAGCTCAGGACTCCAGCACCCTGTCTTGCTGAGCCAGCCACTCCTGTCTGGCTCCAGACACAGATCCAGGGTCTGAATCACCTGTCCCAAAGCTGCAAGTTTACCTGAAAACAGCTCACAGTAGTGCGCTTGTCTTTAGCACTCAGATGCCCAACTCCCAATGGGGTCTAAACCCAGATAAATCCGTTTTACCCTGCATAAAGCTTATGCAGGGCAAACTCATAAATTGTTCGCCCTCTATAACACTGATAGAGAGATATGCACAGTTGTTTGCTCCCCCAGGTATTAATACATACTCTGAGTGAATTACTAAATAGAAAGTGATTTTATTAAATACAGACAGTAGGATTTAAGTGGTTCAAAGTAGTAACAGACAGAACAAAGTAAGTCACCAAGCAAAATAAAATAAAATGCGCAAATCTATGCCTAATCAAACTGAATACAGATAATCTCACCCTCAGAGATGCTTCAGTAAGTTTTTTCTCAGACTGGACACCTTCCAGGCCTGGGCACAATTCTTTCCCCTGGTACAGCTCTTGTTCCAGCTCAGGTGGTAGCTAGGGGATTCTTCATGATGGCTCCTCTCTCTCTCTGTTCTCTTCCCCCATTTATATATCTTTTGCATAAGGCGGGAACTCTTTGTCTCTCTGGGTTTCCACCCCCCTCACTGGAAAAGCACTAGGTTAAAGATGGATTCCAGTTCAGGTGACATAATCACATGTCACTGCAAGACTTCATTACTCACTTGCCAGCACACACATATACAGGAAGACTCACAGGTAAATACAGCCATCTGCAGACAATGGGAGTCATCAAGATTCCAAACCATCATTAATGGTCCACACTTTACACAATTACAATAGGCCCTCAGAGTTACATTTTATATTTCTAGTTTTAGATACAAGAGTGGTACATTTATACAAATCAGATGATCATACTCAGTAGATTATAAGCTTTGCAATGATACCTTACAAGAGACCTTTTGCATGAAGCATATCCCAGTTACGTTACATTCACTTATTACCGTATTTTCTCTAAAACTATCTCAGTTACATTATATTGACTTATTATCAAGTTTTTATAAAACCATATAGACTGCACAACGTCACACATTTACAGCAAAAATTTAGGTATCAACTGAGTTTAGACACCTACAGGGTTAGGCAGCAGCCGAGTGGGGGTTTGTGGGTTGCAGTGGCAACTGGAACGGGAATTTAAGCACCTAAATCTGAGCTTTAGGCACCTGAGTCTGTTCATGGATCTGATCCTGAACATCAGTAAACTGCCAGTTTGAGACAGTCTATAAAAACTGAAAAACAATGAAAATAAAATATCAGTCTGCAGACAGAAGTGCTCATTAGCCTATCAAGTAGCTTAGTTTACTTTATGTATACAACTGGGGTTTTGTTTTTACTATGGATATGTTCCACAATTAATATTCATGCTCAAAGGATAAACAAAAATATTAAACATGTTTTTTTTTGTTTATAATGACAGTTTTTGAATCTGAAATTCTATTGTTGTATAATTTTGCTTTGCTTTACTCAATGACCAAGGCAAGTCACAGTTTAAAATCTACTGTTGTTTCCTTTTCTTGGCATTTCTGATAAAAATTCTTTTGCTCTTATAAAAGAAAATGAAGGTGAAGTTTGAGGATTTGTATTGTGATATGAAGTAGGTAAAATGAATTTTTGTTATTCTCATATGGAGAATTCTTCCTCAAGCTTCTTGTATAAAATGATTCATGTAATACACCTCAGCACACATATCTAGAAAAGTAATCTATTGCACAAACGAAAGTAGCTTTGTATTGTGGTATCTGGTTGGAAATTGTGTATAACAATTTTACTATTAGATGCTTCATAAAACATTTCTAAGAACAAAGTACTTAAAGATAGGCAGATGGCTTCCTGGTAAAATGAATTATTATTATTTTACAGAGCACAAAAACCAGAAGTTACAGATTTTAGTCTCACAAAATTAACATCTTACAATTAAAATGTTGATTTAAGATGTATCTACATATCAAAATTATGTTAGGATTCAAGTACTTTATGAGCATACATTTGCTCCTAATGAAGGGCCACTACAGAAGTTCTGCGTTACTAAACAATAGTTTATTTTTCACGTTTTAGTACATAGAAATATTTTTGCAGATTAATTTTGGTGCTTCACTAGTGAGTTACAGAGATTCTCTTGCTCTCAATGCAGTGCTATTGACTTAAGGATATTGCTCTTGGATATTAGTGGAAAATAGTGTGTGGGAACAAATTATTATAATGACCATTCCTACAGTCCCGCTTTTACTAAATACACTGAATCTTTAATGAGGGTTTGTTTGCATTAGTAGTCCATTGTCAGAGAGAGAATCAGAATCCTGGATGTTCAATGAGAGTGTTCCATCAAGTTCAGCATATTGGCAAAATTCTGGCTCATATACTCTCATTTATATGCTAGGAAAAAATAAGGAAGTACAGGTTGTCAGCCATGCATAATCACTTTGGGTGGAGAAAGAATAGCATTCTAATCTTGACTTCAGAAAAAAATATTCATAAGCCATTATTTTCAAACATGGCTATCTAAAAGGTAAGCATCTAGACCACAATCAAGCACAACAATTAGCACATGCTTAAATTCATCACTGGATCAGATCCTTTCCTCCATATTTAGGCATTAAGATAAGGGACATGACTTTTAGAACTGACAAGCACTACAGTACCCACAGAAGTCAACGGGTGTTCAGAACCACTGGAAGTCAGGCTATTTATTTGTGGCCTAAATATAAGTTTAGATACCAAACTTCCAACACCAATTCTTGAAAATATTGGCAACTGTATACCTGAAAAATGCAACTATGCCTATTTTATAGATTTTCCTGTCCACAATAGTCAAACAACATGTTCAGCCGCAGACTTGGAATACAGGAAGGAACATGCAGCAGTATTCCTCACAGTTCAGTTTGTAGGACCTGCAAATTTCTGGGCACAGGACTGTGAGATCATTACCTTTGCTTTCTCTCCTTGCTGCACATTTTCTTATTCAAAGAGTGGTCATGGTTTTGTGGGATTTAAGTCATGACTTTGATGCCTTACACAGGTGCAGGCTGACTTGCTGCTGCAGGCCACAATTTTGCACTTAAATTAATGCTGCCGGAGTGTTTTTTCCAAGAGTGAATGTGGTTTGGGACCAGGTTCCATTTACCTGATCTCTCAACAAAACAGACAAATGAGAAACTTCAGATCCAATAGAAAAGGAATGCAATGTCCCAGTTGAACTGAAACAAATAAATATTACATGTATTAATAGATTAGATTAGATCTGAGTGAATTATTTACAACTATTAATTTATCCATCATATTTAGCCTATTTTTCTGTTTGTGAATTGTCAAACTCTCCTAAAAATGTGTTTATTATTCAACTAGTTTTTGTGCAAATTTCAACCATCAGACTGCTTCTCAGATGTCTGCTCTGAGTATTACTGAAGATATTCAATATCTGCTAGTTGAATTGTGTCACTGGTCATCTTAGTCACATGATATTGTTTCTGTTCCCTAAACAGATGATGTAATTCATAAGGAGGGAGAGGGATTTTTATTTGACACCAATTTCCCCTTTATTTTTGTCAGCTTTTCTACTAAATTAAGAAGATTAAGAACTAAGTCAAACTAAATCTCACATGGAAAGTAGGAGAAAAAAGCTCAGAATAATGTGATTTTCCTCATCATTGACTCTTTCATGTCCCCATAATCCATTTTTGGGACAGGCACTAATATCAGACACAGCATGGGCATGCCAGCATATATAAAAAAAATCTGTTACTGTGCATCATGCGTGAGATTAGAATCTGGCCCTTTTATTGTAAATGCATAAAGTAGGTATACATTTTTATAAGAACCATATTTTCTAATATTTGCAACTGTGCAAATTTTTGCCTGAATTGTCTTTCCTTCCACAGATGGTAATTATGTTAAGACCCCACATATGGTAGCTACAAAAATAAATTTGTCTAAAGGTTAAGAACGTACAAATGCTTTACAAATGCAGATTCTAAATGTATTCTTTATTCTAAGCACTTGAGATATTCATCCCCCCACCCACACACACAACTGTAGTGAATTGGTGGTGTTAGAAATACATTCAGAGATAACTTCAGCTTACTGCAAACTTACTGCTATTTATGTCAAAAAGTCCCAAAGTTCATAAATGAAAACACAACTTGCCAGTGACTTTAGTTTACAAGAGAATCAAGAGCTTGATCCTGTGCTCACTAAAGGCAGTGTCAAAGCTCCCTGAATGGTGCAGGATCAGGGCCAAAGAACTCAGTAACATCTTCCCTCCTCAGCATGTCCAATTATTTACTTGACAAACATCCCTCAGTCATTTATTTATTAAATATTATAGGCACACTGCACAGTAACACCTTTAGCAAAAATTGTCCAGGTGGCTCATTCTCAGATGCTTATAACTCTATTGATCTTATGCCGTTGGGGCTGAAATGTTGCACCTTTTCTATCAGCCCAGGGGTAAATTCTCTTAGGAAATTTGAGCAAAAAACAGTTTAGACTTTTATAAGAATGGGGGTGGGGCGAGTATTTTTCCAACACCTTCAATTATATATTAAAACAAAAACAAAAACTAGTTTGAGGATCTGGGCCTATGTTCCTAGGACACAAATGTACTTTTTGGCTTGTCCAGCAATGTTTTCATTTGGCCGAAGTTAACTGGCCTTGTTGAATTTCCTCTGAATCATTCCACAGGCTGCATTCATTTTTTGCCATGTTCAATGCAGGGCTCACAGGTGAAGGTGGTGTCTATCCCCATTTCCCACCCACTTGCCTGGGCATGGTTCCTTCCATGGGCTAGCTCCTGAAAGGTGCTGAGCACTCTGACCCTGATCCAGCACAGCATTTAGGCATGTATTTAACTTTAAGCAAGTGCATAGACCCAGTGAAGTTAAGCATATGCTTAAGTACTTTTATAGATCAGGGCCACAGTATTCAGCAACTTGCAGGATCAAATCTGATATGCAAATCTCTGAGGCACAATATAGTCCATAGGTGTTAGGCTTTCAGAGCTATGACTTTCAACTTGTCTTCTAGAAGTTTTATGGAAAGGTCCAGATAGTTACATAACAATAGCTTGACAAGTGCCTGCACTTAGGGACGGTGTTTGGGGAGATGCGCATCCCCAGGAATGCACAGAATGAGTAGTCGCTGCACCTTCCAGATGCAGGAATGTGACTGGCCCTTCAGCAGGGCAACTTCTTGCAATATCACCCCCTTTTTTCCTTCAGGAGGGTTGCACAGGACATAAATCAGCACAGTATGTAGCTCACAATATCTAGTTTCTCATCACATGCCAATACAGTTGGCCGCTTTTCATTGACTAAATTCCTCATCTCCTTTGCTCCTATTTTACAGGCCATCCTCTTTTCTCTAGAACATTCCTTATCTGTTATATGTTAAGTTATCCTAGTTCTTCACCAAGATTTTCCCATGAAAATGTACACTTCTAGTCTTTATTTTAATGCTACAGCTTAAAACAAAATGTGTATATTTTTCTAATGCCCTTGTCAAATGAAACAAGACACTATACTGTTGGCAGGAATATTACACTGAAAACACTGTAGATACTACATAACATAGTCTCTAGTCCAGGCAGGTGGTTGTCTGGATCTGACAGGCCGTCTCTCAAGCCCCGGTTCCAGTGCAATGTCTTGTTGTATTGGTTCTATGGTGAAGTCATCCAGTGCAGACTGGGTGTTGGCATAATCTCCTCTTGGTGCATAGGCAGGTGCAAGATAAGAAGCATTCCATACCCGCCCATCAGAAAGTCGATAGGTGTAAGGTCCCTTCTTCTCTATGATTTTAAGAGGAGCTGTGAATTTATGGTCCCCTTTGCGTAAGATTCCAGGTTTTCGTATTCTAACAAAGGAACAACACTCAAACTTTGGTCCTTAGCACCCTGCCATTTGTCTGTGAAAGTCTTAGACTTTGCTTGGTTCTGTTCAACTGTCTTTCTCACATCATCCTTGTTTGGGGGCATCAGGTCGTGCCTTTAACTATCCAGCAATGTTCAGTTTAGTATTCAGCTGTTTCCCATGCAGTAACTCTGCGGGTGATCTTTGCTTTGTCGTGTAGCCTGGTATGCTTGCAAGAAATCAGTAGTGAAGGGTATCCACAATCGCCCTTCCAGTTTAGCTGTTTGCAAACTCTCTTTCATACTTCTGTTAAACCGTTCGATTTCCCCATTGGCTTGAGGGTATTATAGGGATGACCTCCTGTGTAAAATGTTCCTCTCTGCTAGAAAAGTTTCAAACTCCAGGGAAGTAAATTGACTACCATTATCTGAAACCAGTTCTTTGGGGTTACCTTCCCGGCTAAAAACTGAAGAGAGGAACTTAATTACTGTAGCAGAAGAAATTTGTGATGTAAATGCTACCTCAGGCCATTTGCTGAAATAGTCTATTAAAGTGATGGCATAACGACAGTCAATTGGAGCAGTATCAAAGGGTCCTACAATGTCAATCACCACTTTTTCCCATGCAGATTCAGGCAGAGGAACAGGCTGTAATGGAGGAGTACATGTCACTGCTGTCTTATCATGCATTTGGCAAGTGACAAAGGATTTTCTGAGTGCTTCAGTTTGAGAGTCCATCCCGGGCCACCAATACAGATCCCGTAGTCATTGTTTGGTTCTGACAATTCCTTGATGAGTATCATGTGCCAGGTGTATGAGTTTTGACTGTAATCCTTCTGGCACAAGTAGCCGGTGTGTACCTCATAGCACACAGCCATCGAGCAAAGAAAGTTCATCCCGAACTCTAAAATAAGGCAGCCAAACTGGGTCAAGGTTTTTAGGGTTACTGGGCCATCTCTTTGTCAGAAATTCCCGTAATTTTTGTTGAACTGGACACGCTGAACAAGCAGCTTGAAATTGTTCTCTTGTAACTGCAGTAAGAGTGCTTGTAATAAGCGCAACTACTACATCCTCATCCTCTGGGGGACCATCTGGTGAAGGAAAAGGCAGGCGAGAAAGGCAATCAGCTACCACATTTTGGTTTCCAGGTTTATATTCCTGTTCATAATTGAAAGAGAGTAGTCTTGCAAATCATCTAGCGATACGATATCCTGCTCTTCCCAGTCCTTTCGTGGTGAGCAACGTCATGAAAGGGCTGTGGTCTGTGCGCAACTTGAACGTGCAGCCCCACAGGTAAGTTCTCCATTTTTCAGTAGCCCAGACACAAGCAAGTGCTTCTTTTTCAACTGGAGAAAATTTTCTCTCAGCATTACTTAGTGTCCTTGAAGCAAATGCAACAGTCCTCTCTGTGTTGTCCTCATGAAGTTGTGTGAGGACAGCCCCAAGTCCATAATCAGAAGCATCAGTAGTTACAATTGTGGGCAATGCGGGACTGAATAGTGCAAGTACTGGACTATGTACAATCAAGTCTTTCACCCTTTCAAAACTAGCTTGTGCATACGTTGTCCACACTAAGTTTTGAACTTCTCAGTAGCAATTCTTGTAACGGTTCAATGACAGAAACATCATTGGGAATGAATTTTGCATACCAGGAGGTAAGACCCAAGAAGGAACGTAAGGTTTGCAAACCTGTTGGAGGAGGAGCATTTGAAATTGCTAGGATATGATCTGGATCAGGTTTTAGTCCAGCCTGTGAAATTGTATGCCCCAGCTGGCTAAAGAAGGAGCCTCTCCACTTCCCCCCCCCCACTTGAAGGAGACTGAAACAAAGGACAGTAACTACAGGGGGTGTGAGTGATTGCTGGACCCAGGCTAAAAGGAGATTAGCCTGTAAAAGGGAGCACTCTGGAACTGGTGAGGAAATTATCTGTATTCAGTTTGATTAGGCATAGATTTGCGCATTTTATTTTATTTTGCTTGGTGACTTACTTTGTTCTGTCTGTTACTACTTTGAACCACTTAAATCCTACTGTCTGTATTTAATAAAATCACTTTTTATTTAGTATTTACTCAGAGTATGTATTAATACCTGGGGGAGCAAACAACTGTGCATTTCTCTCTATCAGTGTTATAGAGGGCGAACAATTTATGAGTTTGCCCTGCATAAGCTTTATACGGGGTAAAACAGATTTATCTGGGTTTAGACCCCATTGGGAGTTGGGCATCTGAGTGCTAAAGACAAGCACACTACTGTGAGCTGTCTTCAGGTAAACCTGCAGCTTTGGGACGAGTGATTCAAGCCCTGGGTCTGTGGCTGGAGCCAGACGGGAGTGTCAGGCTCAGCAAGACAGGGTGCTGGAGTCCTGAGCTGGCAGGGAAAGCAGAAGCAGGGGTAGTCTTTGCACATCGGGTGGCAGTTCCCAGGGGGGTTTCTGTGATCCAACCCGTACACTTACCTACATGCCTCCAGCTTCCATCCAGGACACACCACACGATCCATTGTCTACAGCCAAGCTCTAAGATATAACCGCATTTGCTCCAATCCCTCGGATAGAGACAAGCACCTACAAGATCTCTATCAAGCATTCTTAAAACTACAATACCCACCTGCTGAAGTGAAAAAACAGATTGACAGAGCCAGACGAGTACCCAGAAGTCACCTCCTACAAGACAGGCCCAACAAAGAAAATAACAGAACACCACTAGCTGTCACCTTCAGCCCCCAACTAAAACCTCTCCAGCGCATCATCAGAGATCTACAACCTATCCTGAAAGATGATCCTTTACTCTCACAGATCTTGGGAGACAGACCTGTCCTCGCTTACAGACAACCCCCCAACCTAAAGCAAATACTCACCAGCAACCACACATCACTGAACAAAACCACTAACCCAGGAACCTATCCTTGTAACAAACCCCGATGCCAACTCTGTCCACATATCTATTCAAGTGACATCATCATAGGACCTAATCACATCAGCCATACCATCAGGGGCTCGTTCACCTGCATATCTACCAATGTGATATATGCCATCATGTGCCAGCAATGCCCCTCTGCCATGTACATTGGCCAAACCGGACAGTCTCTACGCAAAAGAATTAGTGGACACAAATCTGACATCAGGAATCAAAATACTCAAAAACCAGTGGGAGAACACTTTAACCTGTCTGGTCATTCAGTGACAGACCTGCGGGTGGCTATATTACAACAGAAAAACTTCAAAAACAGACTCCAACGAGAGACTGCTGAGCTGGAATTGATATGCAAACTAGACACAATCAACTCCGGTTTGAATAAGGACTGGGAATGGCTGAGCCATTACAAACATTGAATCTATCTCCCCTTGTAAGTATGCTCACACTTCTTATCAAACTGTCCGTACTGGGCTATCTTGATTATCACTTCAAAAGTTTTTTTTCTCTTAATTAATTGGCCTCTCAGAGTTGGTAAGACAACTCCCACCTGTTTATGCTCTCTGTATGTGTGTATATATATCTCCTCAATATATGTTCCATTCTATATGCATCCGAAGAAGTGGGCTGTAGTCCACGAAAGCTTATGCTCAAATAAATTTGTTAGTCTCTAAGGTGCCACAAGTACTCCTGTTCTTCTTTTTTGCGGATACAGACTAACACGGCTGCTACTCTGAAACCAGAAAGGAGAGTTCAGTTTGTCTAAATTTGCATTTGGACCTATTGAGCTTGAGGCCTGCTTTGCTGATGCAGTTTAGTACAGACTGCAGGTTATTGTCATGCTCCTCGGTAGTATTTCCAAACACAATAATATCATCCAAATAGCACTGAACTCCATGTTAATTCTTCAGAATCAATTACATCATTTTTGGAAGGTACTTGGGGCTGATGCAAGACTGTATGGAACACGTTTATAACGAAATAGTCCCGCATGTGTAATAAATGCTGTGAGGTCTCTGCTATCTTCATGCAACATAACCTGGCGGTATGCGCTCTGCAAATCAAGAGTAGAAAACATCTTTGCTCCACGGAGTTCTGCAAATACTTCCTCTATGTGAGGAAGAGGATGCCTGTCAATCACAATAGCTTTATTTGGCTCCCTTAAGTCCACACAAAGGCGAATGTCTCCACCCTTCTTCTGCATCACTATTATAGGTGAAACCCATTCCGAAGAGTCAATCTCTTCAATAATGTCCTTTTGAACAAGTTTTCTAAGTTCCTCTGAAACAGCTTCCCTGACTGAAAATGGTAAGCGCCGTAATTTCTGTCGTACAGGCATCACATTATTCCGCATTTTAACTTTATGCAGAAACCCATAAGCACAGCCGAGTTTCTCCTCAACCTAGAGTTGGGTCCCAGCTGAAACTGGTGTGTGTACCGCAAGAGTGCTTTGCTGAGGAAGATCAATTTGTCCATTAACTGCCCTGAGATTTAAAGCAGCTAATAAATCTCTGCCTTTGTGGACAATGTAGAACTCCACAGTTACACAGCAATCACCAAAAATAACTATTGCTGCAGGCAGCCATGTACTGGAATATGGTTTTTAAAATAGCATACCAAGTGAAGTTTGGGTTCAGTGAGAGGCACATCTTTAAAGTAACGCAAATAGATGGAATAAGGTAGTATAGATACTGCTGAGCCAGTGTCCAACATTAGCTGAATAGAATGTGATTTGCCTGAAGGTAACATTTACAGTGCACTTTATCTGTTCTGGAATATGTGCAGTAGTGATTTTGTCTACACTCAACACAGTAACATCTAGTATTGTAACTGCATGCACCTGTTGATTGAACTGGCTACTGCAACATACTTTAGCAAAATGCCCAATCTTTTTGCAATGAACTGATCTACTTTTGCTGGACATCCTGTGTAGCTTGCAAAATGTTGTGGGGATCCACAGCGAAAGCATGCTTTTACTGTATTTTGCATTTGCTGATTGTGGCTTTTCATTAGTTTTCCTTTTGCAATTATTTGTCTGCAGTGATAGTGAAGTTTTCTGCAAAGGAGTCACAGCCTGGACTGGGCCTCCTGTACCCTGCCTCATTATTTTAGCTTCAGCTGTAGCTGACTCAATCGGAGTAGCAATGGTTATTACTTTTTCTAGTGTAAGTTGTGGTTCTAGAAGTAAGTGTTCTCTTACACAAAGCACGGTTGTTTTCTCAATGAGTTGGTCTCTAATCATCTCATCTGCCATATTTCCAAAGTCACAAGTTACAATCAGACTTCTCAGGGAAACAATATACTGCATTATAGTCTCCCCTGGTTTCTGCTCATGCTGGTGAAATCTGTAGCGATTAGCTACTATATTCACTTTTGGCACAAAAAAGTTCTTTAATGCAGTGAGTGCAGTCTCATATTTATCATCTGCAAGGGGGAAAGTGTAAAATATACGCTGCCCTTCTGCTCAAGGCAGTGGATTAGCAGAACACGCTGTCTTACTTCAGAAATCTCTGTAGCCCTGATTGCAAGCAGATAAGTCTCAAACATATGGATCCAGACAGTAAAAGCAATTGGAGGCTCACCTGGGCTTTGTAGAAATGGTGCAGGTGGGTTCAGAGGCAGAAGATCCATCCTCATCGCCAAAATGTTGTATCAACCAGGCAAGGTATTAACAAACTTCAACAGAATTTTATTTACAGTGGAAATCTCTTTACCAAGCTGTAGCTGCACACACTGCAACTCTCCCAGCCTCCTCAACTCCTCCCCCCTCCTTCCTGTTTCCTGTCCTTTTAGACTCCCAACAGCCAGTGCTCCCAGTTCTAAGAATCACATGCAGCATCTAAACACCACACCACAATATTCACACTGCTATTTTTTGGGGGGGGGGAGGTGCACTAGCTTTAGCAAAGCTAGCACATCTGTCTACCTGGGTTGAGAGGCATACTTCTAGTTGCAATGTGGACATACTCAGAGCCGTAATGAGGCATTTAAGTGCCTGGGGCAAGCAAACATATTGGCACCGCCTAGAGGCAAGGAAGGAGGGGGGGTTACATGCCCCCCTCCCAGATTTCTGCTGCCCATTTAGCATAGAGGCTTTCCGCACTCCACAGTTTGAAAACTGCCACCTCCTGCCAGGAGCCAACAGATCAGAAACTGGTGGGAGCCACCCAGCCCGCTCGGACCCCTAGCTCTCTGCACTGTTGAAGCTGGATGCTGGCTGGCTGCCTGGCAGCTCTCCCTGACCTAGGGTGATAAGATGTCCCGATTTTATAGGGACAGCCCAATATTTGGGGCTTTTTCTTATATTAGTGTCTATTACCCCCCAACCCTGTCCTGATTTTTCACACTTGCTATCTGGTGACCCTACCATGACCTGCTCTCTGAGTCAGGCTGCCTCTGCATTGCTGGGCCCTTCTCAGGTATGGTGGGCAGCATAGCTCTGAGCTGTGCCCCGACTTGCCCTTGCTCCCCTGAAGGAGCCCTGCGCTGGCCAGCGACGCCCCCTGGAGGTGGCCCCTGCCCACGGAGCCTGGCTGCCATACATTGCTCCTCAAGCACTTGCTCACCACTGCTCAGATGCTCCTGGCTCTGCCGCTGCTGCTCAGCCCAGGGACAACACATAATTCTCAATGGGGTGGGGGCACAATTTACAGGTTCTGGGCTTAAGTTCACCCGCCACCATGACTATCTCAAAAACTACTTTAGTTTGGATATGCATACAAACCTTTATTTTTTTTTCAAGAGAAAAATAAAGGGCAATTTTTCACGTAAGCAAAGAAAACCTGCCAAATTGAAGTAAAAGAGGAGTCAGATCATTTTCAATTCCTTCCCCAGCTGCTCACAATATACCCACTACCCTTTCTTGCCATTCTAAATAGGGAAGACCAGCTTTTCAAGCCATTCCCTGAAGTTTAGCCTTGAAATGGTGTACTTTGGGGATTGGCATTAAGCAGAGTCAGACAAGAGGTGTCACTCAGAGCTCTGAAGTCATTCACTGCCTTAGCTAACTTTGTCATATCTCCACGATTAACACAGACCACAGGGTTCACATTGCAAACATCAGGGAGAATTTGAATCAGAAGCTTTTGAAGATAACACTGTGTTTGCTGGCAATAGCTTAGGGCTATACAGAGACAGAAATAGTTTAAAACATTGTGAATACTTTTTAATTCAACTGTAAGCTCTTGAGGGCAGGGACCATATTTTACTCTAGTGTTTGTGAAATGCTTAGAACAATGGGATCCTGCTAGTGACTGGAACCTCTAAGTGCTACCTAAATACAAATAATAACAATGATAAATACTGTTGTAATGCTTCTGTTTTACATAATTTCTAGTCTTAAATCAGGGGGGAAGAGCAAGTATTTTTGTCTGTTTGGATTGAAAAATCTAAAACGGGGGGACTGGGTTGGGATTCTAGTGGAATCTACTGAAAGATAAATGGGGGGAAAGAAGGAGGGCAAAGGAAAAAGAGTAGTGCAGCCACACTCCCTTTTATACGCAGCCTGAGAAAAAAGCCTCAAACAATTTAGTTTTCAAAAGGCTGATGCTGCTGTAACTATGACAGAGGTAACATCCATGTGTGCATCAGTAACCATATATTTGCATCCAGGGTTAGAGAGACAATGGCTCTTAGATGCCTAACTGACACTTTAGATGCCTCAGACCAACATTTAGGCTCCACTGGCATTCACAAAACCTCTGCACAGTGGATGCCTAACTCCGGAGGCACATGAAGTCCCTAGGCACCTAAGGGTCTGCTGTTAGATTCCTCAAGATGTACAAGTTTAGGTAGCATAGCTATCTGCACACAGGATGGCTGCGGGGAGAAGAAATAACACTCTCTTATATCCTTTAGACCAGCGATTAGGGTACTCAGCTGGGATGTAAAAGACGTCAGTTCAATTCCCCTTTTGCCTCATGTGTAGAAGAGATTTGAACATGGGTTTCCCAGTGCTCAGATGAGTGCCTTACCCACTGGACAACAGTCAGTCTGACTCTCTATCTGGCCCAGTACATATTATGTAAGTATTTCATACACAGTGGAACTGCTTCAACAGGAGAGACTGAGAAAAACCCACACCAGAATGTCCCATACCCAATTGGTTAGGGTGCACATCTGAAAAGTTGGAAATCTGTGTTCAAATCCTTCTCCACATCATGCAGAGGGGGGAACTGAACTAAGGTCTCCCACATCCCAGGTGAGTACACTAACCACTGGACTAAAAGCTACAAGAGGTGCTTTCCCTTTCTCCCCTGACCATTTTGTGGCGTTAGGCTGTGATGATTGCCTTTCTTGTAGGAAATGGCTTAGGTGCCTTGCTTCAGGAGAGGGTTCATGGCTGTGAATCCCCAGTGGAGACAGGTGATTCCCTCCAGTCTGGATTTAGGAACCAAACTCCCTGAGAGGGGCAGGGTTTAGGACCAGTGCCGCTCCTTGGCTTCTGCCATTGTCTAACTTATGGAGCTCTTCGCTCAGCTTGCTGACTTTTGTGAATGCCTCTCTCTCCTAGGTGCCTCTCTCTCCTTGTGCATTGCACACAGATCCTAGGCACTAACTCTAGGTTTGGGGATTCCACCAGGTGGTTAGGTGCCTACAACTTAGGCGCTCTAATGCTAAGCATTGCAACACCTTTGTTCCAGAAACCCTCACAGTGCAACTCAGGTTCATTGTATTCCTGCACAGTATGAGTATATTAATCCATTTCTTCACCAAAAATATTGCCTTATTCAATATTCTGTATTTTATTCATCTATTTTTAATGAATAGTGAGCTCACATTAATATTAATGAACTCAATGACTGATGAATGACAAAAAACACTTTTCCTGTCAAATGATCTATTGTAATTGTTTCAATGCTGCTAGAGCCCCTGTTTGCCCAGCTTCTATCACTGGCACACTTCCAGACCTCTAACAGGTAGGATGCTGTCCAAAGTTATTCACCTCATGGGCAGTTTTAATAGGATTTCTCATCAGATTCTTATGGCAGCAATATCTTTTTGGGACATGTAAAATGAAGGTTCCTAATGTGATTCTGACATTGCATATTTGTCAGCTACGATTGTCAGCACTGTGCAGTAGCGGATATGGCACAATCCTAATTTTCTCATCGAAGTATGGGTTGTACACAGAGTATAGTAGACACCTCATCTAACAGTGAAATGAAGATGGAAGATTATAGAACAAAGTAGTTAATATAAGGTCAGGAAGTCAGTATTAAAACTTACTGTAAAAAATCTGCCATATATATATGGAGAAAAAAGCCACCCTCCACCTCCCAATTCTAACAAAGCTTATTCAGTGGAAGGCAGAGCTGGCATTAAGGCTGCTGGCTTGTCCATTGAAACAAAGGTCTGACTCCACCCTGCCAGCATTGGATACAATTTAATTATGTCAGCCATTCACTAGACTGGTAGCATAAAAGAAAAGAAAAAGGAGAGAAATTGGCTGCAAAGCACTGTGTAGAGCAGTGTGTTGTGGAGATGGGAGCGAGAGGAAAGTCATCTGGGGGTCCTCATTAGACCACGAAGAAGGTTAGTTCTTTTGATGGCGCCTTCATCATTTTGGTAAGTAGTAAAGAAGAATTATTTTGAATCCCTTTAAGGTTCATCCCACCTTAAATATTGATACCACAATATACTATAAAGCCATTTTCTAAGTATAATGTATCTCTGTTTTTAATATGATGTTTGAATTGGTGCCTCAAGTACCTCACCTGAGAATGGCAGGTTTAATTAAATTACTACATAAGAACCATGATTGCTACTCAATTATCCCATCTTGACATATCTGGGAGCTCTACAATTATATCTGTCGTCTTTGGCCCATTATGGGTCCCCAAGTAAGTGTACAAATCAATTAAAGGCATTTTTTCTAAGGTGGCTGTTGTGACTGGTTGCTTGTGTAACCCACTCTAACAATTGACTTTGTCTCCCTCTAATAGCTAGACCAATGATTCTGAACCTTTCCAGAGTACTGTGCCCCGTACAGGAGTCTGATTTGTCTTGTGCACCCCAAGTTTCACCTCACTTAAAAACTACTTGCTTTCAAAATCAGACATAAAAATACCAAAGTGGCACAGCACACTATTACTGAAAAACTGCTTGCATTCTCATTTTTACCATATACTTATAAATCAATTGGACTATAAATATTGGTCTTACATTTCTGTGTATGGTACATAGAGCAGTATAAAAAAGTCATTGTCCGTATAAAATGTTAGTTTCTACTGACTTTGGTAGTGCTTTTTATGTAGCCTGTTGTAAAACTAGGCAAAGATCTAGATGAGTTGATGTACCCCCGGGAAGACCTCTGCGTACACCCAGGGCTACGTGTACCCCTGGTTGAGAACCACTGAGCTAGACCACATAATGACTGGAGAGGTTTATGTCTGTTATTATCTCCAAGCTAAAGGATCTGCTCCATCTCTAATACATCAGTCATGGACAGGACCACCTCCCAGCTTTCCCAAGGTCTAGCTGACAGCATGAATGAAGAGCAGCTGGTTGAATCAGAACTCAGGGAAAATGGAAGTGATGCTGCTAAGAGATAAGTACTTCAAAGAACTCATCTGAATGACATCCCCCTCTATCTAGAATATCTGTACACTGATTAAGCTGAGTCACAGTGTCAGGATCCAGTAGGGTGCCAACATGGAAAATGGTAAAGAAACCCACTTCCTTTAGCAATGCAGATAATTGCACCGAGTCCTATCAGGCACAGACCTGGCCATGGTGAGTCACACATTTGTCACCTCCAAAGTCTGTAATTGCAATTGTTTATATCTGGGAACAAATCTACAACTCCTGGAAAAAGCTCCAACTGGAACAAAAGGAATCAGCCCATCTGCTGAGTAACAGGTTACAGTGAACACATCACCTCTATGAGCTACATACTTCACGGGCTTCCCCTTGAATTTGGAGTCTAGCTCAAGGTCTCTATCCTGATATTCAAACCCTGCTCTACCAGGCTTCTTCCCAGACTGCACTGCTACCATATACAATAGGTAGGCTTGTGTAAGCAGAGTCTGAATGAGCTCTTCCCTGACATTTAGTGGTGAGCTGTGGAAAAAGACTGATCTTGTTTGCATGGATACACCCACCCTGGCTAGGTGCTCAGCATGATGGGATTGCTTGCCCACATAATAATTTGTGGCTGGTGTTGGATCCACAGTCTCCTTGTTATTGGGGCAGGAGTAATAAAGGGTTGTTATTCTTGTTGTGTAAACCAAGGGCAGCAGAACTGTACCTGGCATACCCCAATGGAGGGACTCACCCTCAACTGAATGTGTTGCCTGTCAGCTCTGTGTTTTAGGGGAACCAGGGTGCAGGACTCAGTACCCAGCCTCTGCTTGAACCAAAACCAATCAGAAGAAAGGCTTATAAAAAGCAATGAAAAGGCAGTGGGAGACCCACCTAAAGCCCTAGGATAAGGATGACAGAATTAAGGAAACTCCCCTAGCCTGATTTGCATTGAAGATGGGACAAAGAGGCATCTCCATTAGCATACAGAATGGAGAACAGAGATTCCAAGGCAAGAACCACACACAACTCTGAGACCAGGGAAACAGTGCATGGTGGGGGATCTCTGCTCTAGATGTTAATGAACACACACCTGCACACACCCAGCTCGGTAGTTATCACACCAATTCTAGTAATAAATCCTTTATTTATATCCAAAATAGTGAAGCTCTCTTATTGCATTGTGAGCTCCCTCCAAGGAACACCACCCAAAGTCAGGAATGATCAGCTCCCATGGTCTAGCCCAAACAAAACAGCTTTGGTATACTCCATTGTTTACATAAACAAATCCAGTGTTCTCCCTTGAACCATTGTTGTTTCTCTACAAAACCCCCTATCCATGCTCAAGTAAGTGTTCTGATGCCTGGATCCAAAATCTGCATCAGTTCCATTGGGACTTCATCTTCTCCTGACTGATCATGCTGGGGGCTCTGCCTATCTCCAGAACTCCGGATCCTCAGCTACCATCACCACCTGGGACCCCGATTGATTCAAGCTTCATGGAGTGGTGAAAACCCATCTCTCTCTCTCTCTCTCAGTATAGCATTCTGACCCAAACTTGTGTGATCAGTTATAGTTTAGAAAACCTGGCTTTTATAATCAAGTTTAAGTTAGATTTAATATTATAACTGTTTTGTTTTTTTGGTGCACCTATGGTTATTACCCGTCAATAAATAACTTTCGTGATTAAGCTGGTTGCTTCTTTTTCTCTCTCACTCCTCCCCTCCTCGGGTGTTTTTTGGTTTCCTTATTCACTCTGCAGAAACGCTCCTCATACCTAAGCTAAAAGATCCCTGCCACGCCAAAAAATCCTGTAGGGTTTTTTCATCAAGAACAATTGTAATGTGAAAGTGGGGATAGAGACATGCTGAGTCCAGGGACATATGAGGGTGGCAGATTGAAAGTGCTGCTCAACCCAGCCTGCTCAGGTGTGCTCTGTTCCGGTGCGGTGCCCAAAGCATATGAGGGTGACAGCTTGGAAGTGCTGTTCAACCCAGCCTACTGAGTCCAGGGACATATAAGGGGTCAGGTTGGGAGTGCTGATTAACCCGGTCCTCTCAGACATGGTCTGTTAATGTGTGTGTGTGTTCGTTGGATTCTGGGGAACCTAAGTCCTGCAGGAGGGAGAGGTAGAGCTCCATATAAGAACACAAGTGACACAAGCAGTACATTGATAGAAATACAGAACCCCTCTCCCCAGAAGAGTAACCCTAATAAATGAGCATACCCCAAAGTAACGGGCAAAGCTGGTAACAAACGGCACTCAGTAGGCAGGGGACATGGGTTCCGAAGCCCAACGAGTGGAGAGAGGATGGGGACAGGTACTTGTACCTGGTGGTATGGGACCTGTTTAAGGGTCCTACACACCATTTGACCCTTCCTCTCTCCATGGTATAATAAAAGAACTAATTTAGACTCAATTGAGAGTCTTGTTACACGCTGCAGAGATGAAATCACTGATACCTAAGTATTAGACCTACTTTGGGACAGTGTCTCTATTGCAAGAGACTGCCCAGTGTGCACCAGCAGTGAGGCTCCCCTACTAACAGCTGAAATCACAAAGAGCTGTGTTAAGTGTGGGGGTAAGGACTCTGCTTACACTTGAAAAGATTAAAGTTTTAGTGATAAATGTTGGTAAATGTTGATTTCACCGTACACACATAGAGACAAAAAATGTTTCATCGATAACAGAAATTTACAGATAGGCAAAGAAAGAAAAATGCTGATTGAGAACTTAAGAGTATGATTTAAGAATATGTATTTGGTATGTTTTGACATGTGAAGTTGACAAATTGTATTTGTATATAAAAGCTTTCACGTTTTGAATCTCAGCAATTATTGTTGTTAAACAATTATTGGGTGACCCCCACCTCCATTGTCTGACCCCACCATAATTTCCCACTAGTATGAAAATTTCAATAGCTAAAAATTGGAAAAAATGATTAAAGATAAACACTGATATCTGTCAAAATTATAAAAGATAAAAATTAAATTCTGACAAGCTAGCAAGAGGAGACAAAGTCCCAGCAATAGCAGACATTTTCTCAAAGATTATACTGAGTCATGTAATTTCTATAAAGTTAGTGGAGAAATCTATGGGGGGGGTTGCTTTATTTTTTATATTATTCCAATTTCAAGGAGGGCTCTGCATATGGTAAAGCTGTGTGAGCAAGTAGTGTGCCATAATTTTATGCAGTCTAAGGGGCAAATCCCCCCTCCTCCAAGCTTGTTGAGGGCTATCGGTTCAGAGTTCCTATGTGCAAGAGGAGAAGGGAGTGGGTGGGATATCTGCAAAGAAGGTAGAATTCTATCTCCCTAAACAGACTGACTGACCATTGCTCCAAAGAGCAGGAACACAGCAGTCAAGGGACTTACTAAGGCTGCAGAATCAGCGGTAGAGTAAATCATCTGCAACCTGGGCAAATATTGCTTCTCTCACTTGACATTCACCAACTACCAAGGCATGGTGCAGGGGCATTAGACTTGGAATGTCTTTACCATGTGCAGTAGCAGAGTTTGCTTGCTTAACTACTACTGTAATGTAGTGATACCATGACTGATGCATGAAAATCTGAAAAATCCAAACAGACATTTGTATTAGCTAAAAGTAGAGAGTGTTGGATGCAACTGTAACTTGGGTAGAGACTAGGTAGAACTTCCTGCTCATATGGTCCAATATCTACAAAGCCACAGTACCCATAAAAATCAAATCACATACTCACAAGTTATGGAAGAAATCAGGCAGTTCTTCCATGGTTATCTCAGAGAGAAGATAAATTATTAAAGAAAAAATTGTCTTAACCTCAAAATTTCTTTGTCACAAGCACTTAATATTACCATCAGCAACAATGAGGTTAAAATCCTTTTGAAAGGAGTATTTTCTATGTCCCCCTTCCCAATAAATATTGTATCAGCCAAGAGATTACTAGGTGGCTCGTGCTGATATTGAACAACAATTGAGTTGCTTAAAAGCCTTTGGGGAAATAATCCCAAACAACAATAGCTTCATCTTCTTGGGAGCCTCTTGACACATTCCCTTTCTTCATATTGAATGAAGATTATAAAATAATAGAAAGAAGTGTGAGAAAGATATATCCCCAAGCTATCAGAAATAGTATCATGTCTCCTACTAAAAGTAAGGAAGACAAACTGTGCATAACCTTGGGAGAAAGGAGAGGCTGCAGGAGCAAGATACACAATATATTGCAGCCTACCAATGAATCAGAAATGTATAATAATACAAGATGGAAACACTGTATAAAACCCCTCATCACCAGGACGAACTTGTTCCTAGGCACAGATAAGACACCTGATGTATTAACTTTGGCAACATTTCTATGCCTTGTCGTGTCACTAGAGTTATAGAAAATGAAACATTGATTGATTGGCCTACGCATGACTGGCCAAGAGGTATCTATTGTATTGTTACTCACAAACCTGAAGGAATACTCAGTAGTTCTATTTTGTATGAAGCTGGTGTTTTATTTTTAACAACTTTAGCATCATAACGCACAGATGGAAGCACCTTTTACGGCCATGCCTTGTTGTATTTTGTATTTCAAGGTAGTGTTGTGCTACAGCATGCTATATATCTAAGGCACTGTGGATAAATTGCTGAAGACCAAATTCAATAAAGTCTATGTTTGGCTTCTTACCTGTGGAATCCCGAACAAACTCTGAAAAATAAATTTTCTGCTTTGCATGGTGTTCCAGGGCGAAGGCAGTTTTTATTGAATTTGTCTTATAGACCGCAAATGATTTTATTGCTATAGCATTGTAAAACACAAGGGTTTCTGATTCTGCAGTCAAGAGTGGATTCTTCATGTATGGAATTATGTGACTACAATTTCTTTCATTGTGTTTTTCAGAATTCTCTGCCACTTGCTGCTAAGACTATTAAGTGTGACAAATAATTGCCTCTGAAGTATAACAGAATCCCAAGGACATTATTGGATTAGGATGATCCAGCATCATCATGTGATTAACTTTACTGGTGTTAAATCAGGATTAACAAATAAGTTGGCTTGTCCCAACACACTTTCAATATTAAAATGCTGGGAAACTGTTTAAATATTGATGCCTTCATTATGAAAAAAATATTTTTGGCATTTGTTTGCAATAAATGTCAGTGCTTTAGCATTTATACCATCAGACTTTTCCTTATTATACTCAAATGGGATGTGTGAAAAATAACATGACTATAGAAATGCTGGCATATATTTTCTGAAATGGATATTTGTAAAGAGGATGTCAGTTGAAAATATTTGGAAGCCCATCAGTTTAAGTGCATTTTAAAAAGACATCTGTGTACAAGAAGCAATCAAAATCAACAGTATTAGCATACTGGCACATTGTATAATGCTACAAAGTTGCAGTTGTTGAGCATTATGATGTGCTAAGAATATAAATCGTTAAGCTGTATGATGGCACTGCCGGTCCTAGTAGTTACTATAGAAGAAACTGATAACAAATGATAAAATATAACCCATATTTAAATCATGAGGCTGAACTACAGTTATTACATATCAAAACGAACATAGTTGTTTTTTTCAGAAACTGAAGGACTAAGTACAGGGTCTGTTACCAAATGGAGTTTGAAATACAAAAGCCAAGGTTTTTCTGGCAGAAACACAATCAAATCAAGCCACAGCCATGTCCACTCTCCCTAGTAGTTATTTTAGAAATTAATTTCATAAATTTTTGAACAGTTGTGCAGGATTTAGCCACATAAATCCATTAAAGTAAATAATGTAGAAATACTACCAGTCTCATGACCTACTAGAATTTTACTTTTCTTTAAACGCTTTGCGGATTTTATTTATATTGCTGCATTTTAAATTTATTTTGAATGAAACAGTGTTTATGAAACAGATGGGCTAATAATGTTTCCTCGCTCCAGGACAGAAAGAATCCATGCAATCTTGCTCACACATCTCAACCAATATTCATCTCTGATAATCAACAACATCTCTTCAGTTCTGGTTCCGGGCCCCTCTCCTGAGCAGTGACTTTCACTTGTGGCAAAATACTGGAAATAGCAAGCAGGCCAGTGAGAGGAAAGGAAAGAGTAAAGACATAGGAAAAATAGATGAAAAAGAATATATGACTCAAATGGCCTCATTTTAAGAAAAAACTCCCTTCAAAAACATTTTTTAAATATTCTTAATGATTTTGCTTCTGTCACTATTGCAAAATTAGATCTGAGACCAAAAGTAACTGTACTATAATTTAATGACTATATTATGTAGGGTTGGAAGGGACCTTGAGAAGTCATCAAATCCATTCCTCTGCCCTGAGGCAGGACCATCTAAACCTAGAACATCCCTGACGATTGTTTGTCTAACCTGTTCTTAAAAGTCTCCAATGATGGGGATTCCACAACCTCCTTTGGAATCCTATTCCAGAGCTTATTTTATAGTAAGTTATGGTTAGATATTAGGAAACACTTTTAATCAAATCTCCCTTGCTGCAGATTAAGCCCTTTATTTCTTGTCCTACATCCATGGACATGGAAAACAGTTGATTACAGTCATCTATAACATCCTTAACATATCTGAAGACTTATCAAGTCTCTGCTCTGTCTTCTTGTATCTAAGATTTAAGATACGCAAATTCAGCTACACGAATAGCATAGCTGAATTCGACGTATCCAAGCCGACTTACCCCACTGTGAGGACGGCGGCAAATCGACCTCCGCGGCTCCCCCGTCGATGGTGCTTACTCCTATCTGTGCTGGTGGAGTACAAGCGTCGATTCGAGGATTGATTGTCGCGTCCTGACTAGACGCGATAATTCGATCCCCGAGAGATCGATTTCTACCCGCCGATTCAGGCTAAGACTAAACATACCCTTTCCTCAGATGTTTTCTAAACCTTTTCTCATTTTTGTGATTTTCTTTTCTGGACTCCCCAATTTGCTATATGTTTCCTAAAGTATGGTGCCCAGAAATCAAGCCTCCATTTTTCTGAAGCTGACACATTTTGTTTTTCTGAATCTGACTGGACTTTTTCCATTTATAGACAAATTCTGAACATTTTTGGAACTGAGCATTTGTTCAGATTTTACAGTTCTCTGGCTGAACCAAAAAACAAAACAATTATTCCTTCCGCTCGCCTTACAAGAGATATGTATATGAAGAACAACACAGCACACTAAATTGCTAGAGATTTAAAAGAAGATAAGGTTTTCTGCTGCATAATGTACTCAATAGCAGACATGTAGAAACCAGTATATCAGTGGCTTTTCTCGGCATACTTGATAAATTGCTGATTTTCAGAGATAGCATCCGTAGCATGAATGCAGGAATTGCTTTCCATGCCTGAAGTGTTCTGTTTTATGTGCTTTGCCTGTGTCACTGCTCTGATCAAGCTCCACTTTGTTGGACACTCACCGGTCTACTGTGTTCGGATCTACAACACTGGGCCCATGTATTTTTTCAGCTTTCCTGCATGTAGGCTGGCTCCAATGAGCTTTTGCATCCAGCCTCTCCAGCACACTTCCTGGGTACCCTGCTTTAGAAGTGGATCATGTGGCCCAATTGTCCTAGTCCCCAGGACCAGGGCAGATACAACCTCCCCTCCAAGACTCCCAGTAACTTAAGCACATCAAGTTCCACCTTAGTGGGAACTCTGGTTTATAAATTACCCTTTTAGGGACACATGATAGTTGAAACAGCTACATACTTTGCAGAAGGATTTCTAGAATAATCACTAAGTCAGACAGTACAAGCAATATACAAATAAATTCAAAATAAGAAATACCTATACACAATTCCCTGCCTCTGTTTCCTCACCACTCTTGAGCACTCATAAGAATCTGGTCAGCATCCTCTAGGAAGTCCAGGATCCTTCCTCTCACCCTTTTCCTCCTGTTCTGGTTCTAGTCTCTTCTCCAACTGGCCAGTGATAAACCTTTCTTTTTATAGATTTCCATTTCCCCTGTCAGGTGACCTCCCTGAGGAGCCTCAAATACCCATTCATTGATCAAATGCCCCTGTCAGGTGGTCTGTTGCTTGGTCACTACCTACCTGGAGTCCAGACTTGAACTGGTTTGTCCTGGGCCATAGATAGGTCTTTCTCCAAGTGTACTTCTACTGGACTGGATGATCATCAAATTTAATGATCCTCCACTGTCAACCCTCTGTCAGGTGCAAATTTCTCGACACCTCATGTAGTCTTCAGTTTCATAAGGAGGCTACAGAGCCAAGGTGAAAGCACATAATAGTCATACTCAAAATAGTGCTCAGAAAACAAGGTTGGATTAGCAGTTTGATATATAGAGAGAGTTCATAATATCAGACAAAAGCATAAGTGGCACATAGATGGGTTCCCAAAGCCATCACAGCCCATAACCTACAACCTTGTACTAATGGATGCTTTATGAAAACAGTCCCTAGGAGATTCATGTTTGCATTCAAGTAGAAGCTAGCCTGCCATTTTAAGAATACCCCCGTGGTTATTTCCAATATAAGAAGCTACAGGTAAACCAGGGGCATCCCCATTAATCACTACTCCCAGGATTACAAGGCAGATGTTTGCACTGAAAAAATATGTAAACTAATGAGTTCCCATCCTTTTTGTCTGTTTGGACAAGGCAAAAGAAAAGGTGTTTGACACTGAGGCCTATTGTAGACTGTGGTCCAAGCAGTCATGCTCTTTGAAGCATTAATAGAGGAGAAATTTGTGGAGATGCAATGTATTGATTATATCAGCTATCCGGCCTCAGAATAACGGGAAAAAATAAACTTTCATTTCTGATCATTTTAATGATGTGGACTGTGAGGAAGATAGCCTGTCCACCCTTTACCCAGAACAAGAATCCCTGAAACCACTCTAAAGATGACTTGTAATCACTCTAAAGATGTAATGAAGACTTGCAGACCTTTTAGGGCTAATGGCTAACCAAACAACTTGAATTCAACGAGCATCACAATAAAAGCAATGTATAAACATTAGATTGTAAATATAAACACTGCCAAAAAATAGAGTTCTCTGTTGGACATGCCATCTGCCCCATAGTGCCCTGTCATATTGCTCCTGGGCTGACCCCTCCTGTTAGTTTTTTGTTTTTACTTTTGTATAGAGGGAGTCCTGAGTGCCATAAAGACCATGTACATAACTCCATTAGTTACATTGTGAGTGGTCTCATGGGAGTCATGACATTACATTTTAAAATATTGACACTGTAGTATATAGAGTTATGGGAAATTGCCAAATTTTATTGTTTTGTGTAAATAACGTACAAGAAATTACTTTTCGAAGATAGGTCTCTCTATTCCACAATGTGTTATAAATCACTGGTTCACGCAAAAATAGGTTGGAGATAAATGCTCTGCAATAGGGTTATTTCCAATCTAAAATACTTTCTTTACTATTCTGCTGTGCCAACTCTTAATTCAGATGGTTCTAAATTCTGGCCAGAAGTATTGGACTCTCTCTTGTGCAAAACAGTATTATTTTACAGCAAGCTGAATTTAGAGGTAGAGCTATCAGGCAAGCCAGATATAAAAAGAGTAACTGAGTTCAAATAGATTTTCAACTTGAATTTGTTTATATAAAACAAGGCAATTTATGTAGCTACTCCAATGGAATTAAGTATCAAAACCCCATTGACTCCTTCAGCTGCGCATAAAAGAGATGTTCCATGGATTTCAAGAAACGCTTAATTAGATTGTTTTTTTTTTTTAATGTGCATATGAATAGCAGTCAGTAATCAGATTTGGAAATGAAATGATAAAACTGCTTTGGAAAGAGAAAGGGCAACTGGCAGTAGGAGTCTGTTGATTTCTATTTATTTATTTATTTATTTCTTATATTTGAGATTGATGGCAGAAAAAACAGTAATCCTAGTAAGATGGCTGTAGGCATATAATATACAATCATGATCCATTTCTCTTTGAAGTCTATGTTAAAACCATTATTGACTTCAGGGTATAGGACTAGTTCCTATTTTTATGTAGTGTCCTTCATATTAAGACAAGGAGCAAAGGAAATGCAGGATGTCAATTTCACATAAACAAGAGCTTGCGATTAAAATACAGGCATCCCTCACACACCATTTCATTCCTGCTATTTGAAAAATCGAAGATTTACAAGATAATTGTTTTTTCAGAAAAAGAAATAAATTAGCAACTGTGGAAAAAAACTTTCATATCAAGGGACTGAAGTCAGTAGAAAAACTCCCAAATTGACTTCAGTAGGCTGGGTTCAGGCCAGAAATGAGATACTATACCAAGTGGCAGGAAATTGTGAGCAGAGTGCTGGATATCTAAATGAATTACCTGTAATTGCCACAGAGGGCTTGATCATGGGCCAGCAAGGACTAGGAGTACTGTAGAACCAGTATAGATGCTTGGGTGATAGGGAAAGGTAGTTCTTTAAATTGTGTTAACATCTGATAGCGACACAGTTAAAACCAAGACCTGATGAAAGCACACACAGAGGAAGTATTTCTGCTCTTACTTTCCACCTAGATGATTTCGTATTCTCTGAACAAAATCACCATATAACTGATAAACTCATGGAAGTGGGGGGTGGAAGGAATTATCTGGGGTAAGGAAGGTGCTAGGAAACAAATAACTACACCACCTGCAGAATGAAAGGGGAAAGTTAATGCAGCTTGGAATAACAGCAATAATGAGGCTCCAATCTCTAAGAAGAGAAATTTGCTGAGATTAGAGCTGGTTGGCCAAAAAGAGAGAAAATGTGAAATAGTTTTCATTTTTAAATGTTGACCTAAAAATTATCTCCCTAGTTGGCAGAATCAGAGGGAATTTTTTTTGCAAAAGTTGTTGAAGTCTTTTCTGATTTCTTTTGAATTTTAAAATGTTGACTTTGAAATTCAAACAATGCTAGCCAGCTCTAGCAGGGATTGTGTAGAAGCATTAGAAAAATCTCAGGGGAAGATTTTGCTTAACTCAGTAATCCCACAACATACAATATTGCAGAGAGGAAATTGTTCCCAGATATAACATGCAGCGTACATTCATTCTGTTCCTAATCAGGTGACTCTACACAAATGAAAGAACCTGGGAAACAAACAAAATAACAGAGTCTGATGTAGTGAGCATAAGAGAAATCTGATGGGACAAATGCTCACAACTAGCTAGTTGATATCCAATCTATGCACAGCAGAAACCATTGAAAGTCAACATTTGCAGCATTACCACTGGTATCTGATATTTTAAATATAGGGTGAAGGTGTGAAAATCTCATATACCACTGTGTGTAGTTGTTTGAAATCTTTAATGTCAACTCCTCAGAGAGACTTGAAAGGAAGAAAAAGTGCAGGGATGGGATTATGTTGCAGAAATATTTATAATAGCAGTGAGTTATAATTCAATAATAGCATACTCAAAATGTTTGGAACAACTCTAGGTGACTGTGGAATGACTTTGTACCTACTGGCAAGGGGAATTTTCCCCTAGGGTTCAACTACAGTTGTTCAGGCACAGAGCCAGCCTGGGTATGGAGCTTCAGCCCCTCCAATCAGATGCAGCACCAGCGACAGGATTTGCTCCAACATCAGGAAAAACATCTCTATAAACGAGAATAATGAAATAGTTTGCCTAAGAGAAATCCTGGAATCCCCACCACTTGGCACATCTAAAACTAAAGTAGATAAAACCAATGACAAGGCTGCTTTAATAGAGAGATGAACGAGATAGCCTAACATGAGATGATGTTTAATTCTATGGATTCTGAGAGCTAATTTATCTAAAGGTGGTGTATGATGACATAAGCCATGCAAGTTTCAGCTGTAAGGCAACTGTGGCACATGTTGTTTCTGGAAGCCTTAAAGCTCTCCCTCCCCTTTTCAAGAACTGAATCTATCATTTGGCTTCAACTCATCAATTGTGTTATAAACTTCTTGGCTTTCAAGTCTCCCTTAGCGTCTTTGGTATCGCTGTCATCAACTGAAGAGGTTCTCAAGTCAGATTGGGTGATTCTTTAGTCAGTGATTCTTTAGTACCTACTGGGGCAGAATTGGCATGATCTGGTAAAAACTGTTTCAGCCACGTTCTTGCATAGTCTTGACTTTAGTTATGTATAAAAAACATCTCCTAAATACATTATTGGCTGTCACAATACTACCAAAATAATTGCTATGGTTATTATAAATAGGATGACAATATTACTGTTCAGTTGTTTACTACACCTAGGATATATCATTTTCCTATGCTCTGCATTCATTAGATTGACACACAATCATTTGATATAACCTTGCAGAAGATGTTTGCAGGTAATAGATCCCTACCTACACTTCACCTGCTAAAACACTTCGTCAGAACTGCCACACCTAGGTGTGCAGGTCATCCAATTCATCATCACGCTCACCCACTATTGGAGCAGATGGTCCCTTTCATTCTGGATGCTCTCTATGCATAGGGTGACCAGGTACTAAATGTGAAAAACTGGGACAGGGGTAGGGTGGGGGAGGGTAATAGGTGCCTATATAAGAAAAAGCCCCAATTATTGGGACTGTCCCTATAAAATTGGGACATCTGGTAACCCTATCTATGCACATGTGAAGCCCCACTTTCTCATCATCTCTCATCTCACCTGGAATTTGAATCCACACTTTTCTTTTGCTTCTAAGGTCACCTGAAAGGCATGGTTCAATGCCACCATATTCTTTTGCAGACTTTTGCTATCATCATGACCACATTCTCAGTCCTGGTCTCCTTCAACACATTCGCTACAAGGGCCTTCATCTTTTTCACCCAGTTTCTTGCTCAACCCCCAGCAAGGCTGTAGAGGGTCAGCAGTCATCCACACATTCCCCCACAGCATTTGAGGCACTGTCTGCATCCCCACTGTGGACTGTACAGCATCTGTATTCAATCTAATTTTGACCCAGATTGTCTCCGGGATAGTACTCCTCTCCTCCACGTTTCTCTAGACTCCTATTGGGTGAGTAGCTGTAAGAACCACTGCCAGCACCACCAGATCTGCTTTACCTACAGCCACTGAATATCATATCAGATGAGAGGTTGCCACTGGCAAGTTACTGGAGAAAGTACTCACCAACTCAAGCCTGCCGCTGCACAATGACCTTTTTAAACCATTTGCTGCACGTTTGCCGTCACTTTGCCCATTGTGGTCTGATCTGCCACACCAGGATGTAAGAGCAGAAACACTCTGGCGAGAGGAATGGATATCTGTTATAATCCCCAACCAGTCCCTTGTTGCTGACCCCACAATTTACCTGCCTGGTTTTGACCTGCCCCATTGCCAATGGTCCCTGTTGAACAGGTTACGGACCGGGCAAGGCAACTGTGCAGCCAGCCAGTATCACTGGGGCCTTCGTGATAAGCCCTTTGTGCAGCTGCGATGCAACACATATGATGACGCACATTGTCGATGAATGCCTGCTGACTAGGTTCAGCGGTGGCCTAGAAGAACTGCATCACACCACTGAAGATGCCATCGCTTGGCTAGTGACTATGCACATGCTAAATAAATACTGAATTTGTGCTGCTGGAGATCCACTCCTCTGTTTGCCTGTTGCTTCCTTTTATCTATCTGCAGTTCACTTTCTGTTGAGGGCAGCAACTTCTTACAAGTTCACTTCCCAACAAACAAAACCAAATACCTATGCCTCTTGTCTATTCTTTAACAATAGGCTGAGCTTCTGTTGATTATCCTGTGCTCTGGACCCCAAAGCAAGCCTTCATATCCCAGTTCACATAAGAAAGGCTTGCCCCTATGTGCCCCACTTGCCAACAGGCATTGCACACTCATGTCTAGGCCTCAGGCCTCCCCGCCAATATATTTTTCCTACCCAGTACTGTGGCCACTGATTATTTCCTTTTGTAGGTTCTGAAGCAGGTCCTACTGCTGCTCTTCTAATATCATCAGTCACCTCTGCAGATCCAACTGCATGCCCCTCCCACTGCTTCTGTTTGTTCTCCAGGAAAAGCAGGAGGACTGCCTGGGTCTGCTTTGCTGCCTGCTGAAAATGAAGCAGGAACTTTGGTGGTACTAGTTGCCCCACCAGCTTGGGAGAATGGACATTTCTCAATGAAGAAAGCCCACATGTTGATTTAAAGCTTTTATTCTGTGGCCCTGTAGTCAAATATGGAATTCAAGTGCAGGTCATCAGTGATTTTCAAAAAACACTTTGGAAGAAAAGTATTCTCCATTTCTATTTTGTAATTCTGTGTGCTATATTCTTTCAGTGATAACAACGAGGTTGTCCTTCATGTCTGTTATTAAGTCCTAGGCTTTTCTGTATTTCTCAAATTATATTTCTTGTAAGGGGAAGTACCTTGTACTCTTGAGAAAGTTATTTGCACTTCCTCCCTGAAATATGTGGTTTTGGTGGAGATTAATTCATACAAGCATCCAATGCTCTTCAATGCTACTTGCGTTAACAAAGAGAAATAGATTGCTGCAGCTAAAGAAGTCACTTGGGGGCTATCTCACAAAGAAGAAAGGCTGATCTTAGAGACATTGAAAGAAAAAGTGATAAACTCTACTGGGACATCTGATTTAATGACAGTTATTGGCAGTTTTGTTGAGATTGTTTGAAATATCTGAATTTACATCAAATATTTCTCTGTTGCTAACTATATGCTGTTGGATGAGTTCACAAAACCTTAAAACATTTTCCTCTAAAGAATTAGCAGGAAAACAAACAAACAAACAAAAATACTATGGCGGTACCTCAACCAGAGCTCTTCTAGAATGAAAATATATGCTAAATATCAAGAAAAGCTTCCTGACACAGAGCTGTAAGAAGTGGTGAAAGCCTCATCCCTGGAGACACATAAAACTAGATGAGCAAAAACAGAAGGAAATATACCACAGGGATGAGATGAAGTGATCCAGTAGCTCTGTTCTCTCTCTAATTTATGAGTTTATTATACAACAAAACACATTCAACTAGTTTTGGAAGTTTGTCAGATTCCAACCTAAGCAGTGGTCTTTCAAATGAAAGCCAAAATAGGATGGTGCATTGACACTAGCCCATATGGCTTTTTCCAGTGCTAGAAATGTTATCCAGAATAAGATAATCCAATTCCCCCCTACAAATTCAGGATTAAGTTGGGACTTCCATTTTGTCTTGAACAGCCTATAGGATATTGGAACAGATTTGCTAGATTTAAAACACATAAACACCTCCAAGTAGAGTGATATTTAGAATGAATGAAAATACAGAATCAGTTATATCCAATTAATTATATTAATGTATCAGTTTAGCTATACTACCTTTAACAAAAAAAAATTGGAAAGAGTCACGTGGACAGTCATAGATATGTTCTTACTTAAGTGATAATGGAGAAGCTTTTGCTTTGCAACTGAGAGACTACAGAAGGATTGAAGCAATACAGATTATGGGTCACAGAGTCCCACAAGTCACAGAGAAGTAAAATGACTTATCTACTCTTGGGTATCAATCCTGGATCAGTCCAGTGACCATGTGATGAAAAAGACCTGCATAATCAATTATGCATGAGTTTAGTTCAAAAGAAAGATGTCAGTCTTGATAAAAAGTATTCCTGTCTTTTGAAAAGACTTCTTGTTCTATTGTCCATGTTGGTTTTCATCAGAAAATGAACGCACAAGCACATTACACGGTAATAGCCTGTTTCATTTTTAACTTGTGAGCTCCATTTAATAGCCTTGCCAGTCTTTTTGCCTTTCCACAGATATTTAGCCCTCTCTAACACCTGTCCACTAGAGTAAATAATAAATCTTTTTAAGGAATAAAAGATAGCACATATTCAAACTTTAGAAGACAATTTCTTTGGAATAAGATAGCACCACAATTATTATACAGATTTCACTGTGGTAACCCAGATGTATATCTTTGCTTGATTGAATTGCTTATGGATTTGACACTGATGATAGGAGTAAATTACCTTTCCCAGTTACTTCTAATAATCATAAATCCACACTACCATCTGTTCATATTTCCATACAGTCCAGTAATCAGGTTGTTAAAAAGATAGGCATAGATTATTATTAAATAGTACCCCATAGATTATTGTTCATTAACTTTTCAAGGCTGGTACATGAGCTAGGTAGCAGTTCATGTGTGAAATACTGAGGGAAAATCCTGGAGAATTACAGTAATCACAAATAAATTAGGAAGAAAAAATGCTAAGTGAAAGGGTCAGTTTTGGGATACCAACATTATATTATCATCTTCATCATAGTAGAAAGCTAAACAAAACAGGTTTCAAGCATATATACATGCTACCATTTTGAAAGCCAGACTGGTATTTATGCATGCTGAATTAGGTTTTGAAAGCACATGCCTGAGACTGCGAGAGGAAACCATTGTTTGATTGCTTATTGTATACTATTTTGTTCCTTCCACAATAGCTCCCGAGGCTAAAGGTGGCATCTGGTAAACTTTGCAATGTGTGTAAGGTTTCTTTACAAAGTAGGATCATTTGATGAATTTTCACTGAGACATTTTTGCTCCAATATTCATCACCACATCACTCAGAAACATCATGCTGACATTAAATGGTGCTTAGGTAAGATATAGCATTTCAGTATTTTAGTTGCGAAATCCACTACTCTTGATAGCGTGAAAACCACCAAAAACAGTTTTTCCAGTTCAGCTCTAGACAGTTGAATATGGAGGATATAGAGTAAATATTTTAAGTGTAGGGTAGAAGACCAAAACGTAGAGTTCATCTACTAATGATTGTCCTATTTGTATGAATAAGGTTTCTTTTGTTGAGGGGAAGCTTTTTCAGTTTTGCAATAAAATAATGTGGATGGTAGACATCCTTCGCACTCACACAAATAAAGAAGTACACCTCTACCCTGATATAACGCTGTCCTTGGGAGCCAAAAAATCTTACCGCATTATAGGTGAAACCACATTATATTGAACTTGCTTTGATCCACTGGAACACGCAGCCCTGCCCTTCCGGAGCGCTGCTTTACCGTGTTATATCCGAATTCGTGTTCTATCGGGTCACATTATATTGGGGTAGAGGTGTACCTGAAAGCCAATGAACAGATCAAGCTGTTTCTTCCACAGACTGAGAAGGAAGAAAGATTGTTAATACTATTTTATATATTTGAATGCACTCAGATACTATGACAAAGAGGGCCATATTTTTGGAAGGAGGAAAAGAGAGGGAGTATCTTATAGTTACAAAGAAGGTTTAGGTTGCACTTTCTGTACAAGTTTGTAAAGTACTGCAGAGACTCAGGCATTGAAGCAGCAGGATCTCAGAGGACAGCTCCTGAAGTGTGCTATCTCCACAGGATAGGATGGTTCAGGAAGGCTGGGGACAAAGGTGTTCTGCAAGGATCTTTACTGCAGATCCAAAAAAGCACAGCATGTGCTCCTACACAGCACCTAGTGCCAATGGCAGCGTGCAGGCTGGAAACCCAAGTCCTGGTCCTACCCCTTTAGAAACCAAGGAGCAACAAAAGGAGTATTATTTACACAGAGAGAGAGAGAGAGAACTGAAGGGAGCACTGGGATCATATCCTGCCATGCTTCCCCCGCATATTATGTAACTTTGTAAAAGATAAAATCAGAAGTCAGTGTAAAGGGAATATGCTCCTTGTACCCTCTTGCTTCACCCCAGCACACCCACACATTACTGGCCCCACCTGTGCCTCAAGAAAGACCTTCCAGTTGAAAACTGTTCAATTCTTTCATTCATTGTTAGGATGCCAACATCTATACTGCAACCCAAATAAATAAGAAACTGAAATCAAATGGACACTACTGCATGTGTCACAGTGAGGGCTGGCCAAAAAACAACAATTCTGTTTTGTGAAAAGTGGTGAGGTCTTAGACTTTGTTTTTGTTTCAATGTAGAACCAAAGAGAACCAAACCTTTTGAATTCCCCCCCCCCCCCCCACAAAAATGAGAAAGAGACTGAGACCCATACACCACATAATAGCCACAAACCCGATATGGAGGAAGGGCTTGAACCTGGTCTCCTACATACATGTGAGTACCTCAACCACCAACCTATTAGCTCTTTTAGGGTGGGCCTCTCCTCCTGAAATTCTATTCTGGACCTAAGAAACCTTTTCATTAAACCAGACAGCTCCACAACACATATTGTGTCCTTGAAACAGGATTTTTTTTATGGGAAAAAATTTCAGCCAAATAGTTTTCATCCAGCTCCATTCACACTATCCTTTCTTTAAACTCACAAAATCATAAGTGTAAAGTAACCCACAAGCACAATATTGGGTTTGGCTAGTTAAAATTATAGTCATGTTCTGAATTTATTTAAAATGTATTTTACAGACTTGGAAGTTGTTCCATTAGCTTACTTATACGGTAATTTGACCACTAGATGACCTATCTGGTGATTCACAAGTGCTCCAGTTCCCCAGGCTCTGTGTTAAGAGGGGATCCTTACATGAGGGCTGAGCCCTACTCCCATGAATAAGGAATGGTTATAGCATGATTGCATTTGAGCTCGACAATCCCCAAATATTATTCCAATAACTTAATTTCAGTTCTACTAGGAAAGATGTGTAATTATTTACAATCCATTTCATGCAATACTGAAATTTCCAGTCCAAGTGTGCTTGATGTGGAGCTGCCACATAATAATCTAAGAATAGTGACATGAAACCTAAACTGTAATTTATATTGGGGTAGTGGAATGTTTACGATATGCCTATAATGTTTGAATTCAATTGGAGAAAGCAGCAAAGCAACATAATGGTCCCAAATAAGAACATCTGGGCACATACTTGAAAGACAGTTGGGGAACCTGTTAGTGTCAAGGGTCCTAGCTCCAGTCTCCAACAAGTTGCAAGCCTTGTTTTGCAAAAGCTGGGAATTACTAGATCAAAGGACTATAAACTGGTTAAAAAGTGACCTGATTCCTGTGAAGAGCTATCAGTTACCAGGAACTGTTCAGGGTGTCAGTAAGCTGTGACTACAAACTTCAGCATATTCACAGCAAAATGCAAAACCAACTTCTTTGATCTAGGTCAAGATTTTTGAAGTTATTTACATATCTAACTCCCACTGATATCAAATTAGGTGCCTAAATACCTTTAAAATACACCTTCTTACAATATCATGGAATAAAATCTAGCTCCAGACAGGAGAGAAATAAACTGTGTGTGTACATTTTATAATTTGGGGAGATGCTCAAACACCCACAGGGAGGTCATATAAGTACGCAGTTAACCAGCAATAATATCAGCAGACAGCCATCCTGGCCCCAATCCTGTACCTATTGATATCAGGGACAAAACTTCATTTCAGTGGTGGGAGATTAGGTCCATAGTATGTGCAACAGTGGCAGCTGACTATGTCCAGGATAAAAGATACATTGCCACCATGGCCAAGATACCTCAAATTGAGCCAGCACAGTAAGGGCAGGACACTGTTTACGGCTTCTCTGAGCAGTAGCAACATATTGCATTTAACGGCTTCTGGCTAGTGCCTGCTGTTATTAACAAAATAATATGCTTGTTGAATCGTTTTCTAGATTCACATCTTTTCTACCATGCTGCATAGACTGTGCCATGGAGCAGTAAGCAGACAGAGATGGCATCATATCCTCTTTGGGCACAACAGCAGCGTTTTACACATCTACCTGAGCCAGACCCTGAGAATGTACACAAGAATAGCCAGCTTCATTTGCACACACAAAAATACCTTGCTTTTGTTTGCACAAAATGGGCAACTGCATGTGCATGCAGCCATTTTATGCACATACTTGCTAATTTTGGTAGTCTGTTCCTGATGAGTGCAATATACCCTCAATTCCCATCAAAGTGAGTATTGAGGGCACACAGCATCTCTCGGATTGGGTCTGTAAGGCAATCACTGTTGGGATTGATGTCACAAACCTTTTTAGTAATATGAACAAGAATGGCAGAATCTTTATTTCTGTTTCCAAGCCAGAATTCCTTGTTCTATAGGTGGATCTATATGCTCATAGACATTTAAGCAGTAAAGACATCAGTTTACCCAACATTAAGTTTATACTCACTCAAAACAGAATAATCAAGACTACTTAAGAAGACTTTACACATTATATTATCAATCATGTTTATTACAGTAGTGCCTAAAAAAATAAAAATATAAAAAGCAAGGGCTTCATTGTGCTAGGCACTGTATAAACACAGAGCAGCAGATGGTCCCTGCCCTGAAGCGCTCACTAAATACACAAGACGGACACAGGATTAGGGCTCTGCCAGAGGATTAGCCAATTCAGCTAGTGCCAGTGCACAGGGTCCCATGCAACTTAGAGGGCCCTAGGAGGCTCAAAAGTAGGGTTGCCAGCAGTCCCTTATTTTGATAATAAATTGTCTGACCCATACTAAGTCATTATAGGTCTTCTTTTGTCCCTTCATTTTAATCATTGGTTTGCATACTGTGACCCTGTGGTTTAAAACTCACAGAGCCAGTCAAATTTGGCCCTGCTACAACTTCACAGATGGACAGGACGGTGGGTCCAAATCTGAGTAGCATTGCAACCAATGTTCCCCTTTAGCCCCACCTTGTGAACATGCATCTCAGGTGGCTCATTACTAGGAGTGATCTGCCTGCCCTGCCCATCCCCCTTGCTGGAATCCACAGTGGTCCATCTCCATGCTTTGGGATATTTGGAGCCAGCAGGAAGAGCAAGGGGTGGTGGTGCAAGGCAGGCACTCCTGCCCTTCTGGGAGGGAGAAGCCTGACCAATACCAGGTCCCGCTCTACCTGCAGGGCCCTCCTGCAGAACCCATGGCAGTTCCTCTCTGCTCCAAGGGAAGCCTGGGCCACCCTCTCCCTTCCACTGCAGCATCCGCCTACTGGACAACTTGCTGCAAGTGGGTAAGGGACCTGTAACTGGCTGTGTCCCTCTTCCCCTGTCCCTTCCATTCTCCCCATATTTCTCATTTCAATCCCAAACATAATGCCTTTCCAGATAGCACCCACACCCTATCCCCATGCTAGCTGTTCATCCGAAGTCGGAACCAAGAATAACTGCAAGTGTGAAAATCACATACAATCCTTGGGAAAGAGGATGGCTCTATTTCTATCAAAAGCTGGTCACATGGGGTTTATAAATACCCTGAATTTGTCTTTGTTTGGTGAGTGCCATTTTTTCTTTAACAATGGAAGATTTTCACCTCTTCTTCCCCCTTCTAAATCATGTTAATCTCATGAAATCTATAAATGCAGTGAATCAGATGCATTTCATGGGTTAGGAAGCATAGAATAAAATAAATGCATTGACTTGTAGGACTAGAAATGACAATCCACTAATGGCAGGACTAAGTATTATCTATCCCATCCCTGACAGGTGTTTGTCTAACCTGCTCTTAAAAATCTTCAATGATGGAGATTCCACAACCTCCCTAGGCAGTTTATTCCAGTGCTTAACCACCCTGATAGTTAGGAAGTTTTCCCTAATGTCCAACCTAAACCTCTTTGATGTAATTTAAGCCCATTTCTTCTTGTTCTATCCTCAGAGATAAAGGAGAACAATTTTTCTCCCTCCTCCTTGTAACCTTTTATGTGCTTGAAAACTGTTATGTCCCCTCTCAGTCTTCTCTTCTCCAACCTAAACAAACCCATTTTTTTTCTCAATCTTCCTGCATAGGTCATGTTTTCTAGACCTTTAATAATTTGTCTTGTTTTTCTCTGGACTTTCTCCAATTTGCCCGCATCTTTCCAGAAATGGTGAGCCCAGAACTTGACACAATACTCCAGTTGAGGCCTAATCAGTGCGGAAGAATTATTTCTCATGTCTTGCTTACAACACACCTGCTAATCCATCCCAGAATGATGTGTGTGTGGGGGGGAAGGGGGTTGCAACCATGTTTCACTGTTGACTCATATTTAGCTTGTGATCCCCAGATCCCTTTCCGCAGTACTCCTTCCTAAACAGCCATTTCCCATTTCGTATGTGTCCAACTGATTGTTCCTTTCTAAATGTTTGACACGGGCAAATTGGGTTGACAATTGGACTAGTGACTAAATAAAATATTGTCTACAGCATGTATGTGCTGGGGGCGGGTATAATCAACCTTTTAAAATAAGTGATACACAGAAAATGGAAACAATACCACTGGTTTTGATTGTTTATAGAGGATTTTTTGATTAGGGGGTTTGGGAAGGTACTTGTACTGAGTGAAAAATGGTGTTCTCCCCCATCCCCAAGCTAGCTCCCATCAGAAATCTGCTTTTACAAGTGTATGTACTTAAAGAGCAATAAATTGTAGTGTTCTACATAAAATAATCTAGTGCCAGGGTATGATGTGAATGAATGAAGAAAGAGTTTGGTTATTTTTTAAGGAATGATTAGTCCTGCAGTGTTTATTTTTGAGAATTGTTTTAACAAATGGAAAGAGAGCTGTATCAATAACTACACTGCAGTAAAGTATACATTCAAAAGGGATTTATCAACACATTGTCCACTTCTGACATAGTAAAATCGTATATACCTCAAGCTATTTCAGATAATATTTTAGAGGATTTGACAATACTCTTTGTCAATTAGTATTTTCTACTGTCTGTTTTAAAATGTCTAGTACTGTTTTAAAAATTGAAACTGAAAGGCAAATAAACTTTTTTTTATAGGGAGAGAAGTAGTTCAGAGGATCTTAAAAAATGACAGTGTGCGGGGAGAAATAAGATAAATGCAAAGGGAGAAGGGGGCAGTGAAAGGAAAAGAGGTGAGGGGGACAGGGCAGTGGAGAAGAGTGTAAGAGGCACAGGTGTAGACAATCTGACATCTGATGTGAAGAGACTGTGAGAAAAGGAGAGGTTTCAAAGCAGGCAGCAATCAGCACAGTGCAGAGAAAGTCCAGTCAAAACTATAGAAAGTTCTCTGGCTGACAGACAGGCCCTGCTTTGGCTGCTCCTGCAGCTGCTGGCACCTCCCTGCAGTTTTCTTCTTCCAAGGCCAGGTGGTTTGGCATGGGCAGGGAGGCACCAGGTGGGTTGCAGGGACCTGCAGAGTAAGGGGTCTCCTTTGCCCCATTCAGAGTCAGCATTCACTCCAATTCACCTTAGTGATTTCAGTCTGTCTTTTCCTTTCCCTGTGTTGACTAAGCTCCTGGAGGAGATGGCTGCTCATTAATTACAGGCACATTTGTCTGCTAATGATTTGTTACCAAGATCTGAGTGCTGCTGTAGGTCACACTGTAGCAGGGACTGAGGCAGGTTTGCTTCAATGTGCTAAATAGTTTACCACATGTACTGCAGAGGTGACTAATGATTTCTTGCAGCCCGCTGATTATTCTTTAGCTGTACAATTAGCTCTCTCTGCTGCATTTATAGTAAGTGATAGGAGCCCGGTGAGCCCTTTGGAGGAGCTGGCAGAATGTGTGGTCCCCTGTGTACTGTTCTTGAATGAATTAATGAATGGGGCTTCTTTAGGTCAGTGCCATTTAGTTACACTAAGGGAACTGTCAACACTATAACGCTTTCAGCTTCTACAACAGATTTTGCAAACCATCAGTTTTAGGTACTATTAGTTAAGAGTGGCATTTCCCCTCTCCCCCCATTTTTTATGGTGACAAAAGATGCAGCAAGCGTGAAGCATAAAGTACATACCTCAAATAAAAAGTGATGAAGGTTTATTACAACTGACATCTTGCATACATGAAGTTCCCCTTTTTGCATACATAACTTTATAGGGATATCTGCATGTGCCTCTTTTATAGGGAACTTAAATGCCTTTGTGTTAACAAGGCAACTTAAGCTATCACATGGTTGCCTGTGGCTGTAAGTCCAAGTGCATGGACTTTTTGAAACTTTGTTCTGAATACAAGCTTTCCATACTCAAGATTTTTAATTAAAAATTTAACCTTCAAAGATTAACCTTCAAACTGGATTCTAAATGACCACCACCAAAAAACAACACATTCACACAGCCACTGTTTGAGTTATTTAAATAGATTAGCAGTTTCCTCCTTACCTTAACAGAGGCAGTAACTCCCAATATCAGATAGCCCTAACTAGTCACAAGCCAAATTTGATGACAATTACTGCTCTTAGCAGATACAGTTGTGGTCTTCCCCTTTACTTAGAAAGCTATCCCTCTCCTGCCAATCCCTGGAACACCTTATCACCTATTTTTGAAAGTTTGGCCAGATTTTAGTAAAACTTTCTATGTAGCCCCATATGGGATTCTAAAAGAGTAGTTAGGATGAAAACTGGAAAAAGAACACTGTGGTGTGGGTCCAGCACTGGAAGGTTAGCAGCAAAAGAGTAATTGCCTGATATAGGTTTGCAATTCAATTCTGGTTCTAGATCCAAATCCAAACTTCTGCAAAACATTTAGGTGTTTGGTCTGGTGTTCTACTAAAGGTGCTCTGGCATTTATGAGCAGATCATCGTATTGGATAAAAACCAGGTGGCACATAGCTAGGGCTGATGCTAATATTGCTGCAGGAAGTATAAACGTATACAGCGATCATATTTGAACTCAATAATAACAATGAGAAATTGCAAACATTAAAGAATGCATTATCTCATGGGTCCTTTTAGATTATATGCTATTCAGAAGAGCTGGATGAATACTGAAAATTTGAAAATAAGTTCCAATTTTTAAAATAAGTGCATCTAGACTGGGTCTACTCTACCTTTGGAGTTATTTCCCCTCACTATTCTAATAATTTCATAAAGAATGTTTGCTGGAAGATGTTAGTACATATACCCCCTACTATTCTTTATATCAATTGTTCCTGTGTATAAACCAAAGTGTATTGTATCTATAACATCTAGGGCTCTGTACCTATCAAACTGAAGAGTTTTTTGTGTGTTTAACTTCAACAATAGTAGGTGACCAAATAAAAAATAATTGTATTTATATAATCTCTTACTCTGGACATTTGGACACAATTCTCTAGAGGTCAACAGAGTCAGAAATGCAACTAACAAAGGATGCCTGTTACCACAAATGTGTAGTGTAATGAACAACATGGTTAATAGATAAGGAGGATTTATAATCTAAATATGTTTTGTGATTATTAAGGCATATTTGGTACTAAAATGTTTTCTGTAATTTATAAAATACGTGATAAAGAGATGTTTTAACTCATTAGAAATTGCTTGTTTTTAGTACTAATGAATGGTTTAAAATCCTGCTAGCTTATCAATCATGTAAATTAAAATACCATAAAAATGTTCCAGAAGTAAAGTTAGGTAAATTGAAATATCTAAAAACAAAACACATACTGGGATCAGTTGTGGGAAATATCTTCTATTCCCCACAAAGAAATTTCTTTGTCCCACATGCTATAAAAGGGAAAAAATTTGGGGAGTTAAGATGGAAGTGAACAACCCGCTATCACTTCACCAGTCATGGAGGGTTTGGTAAACTATGCTTTCTTTCTGTATTTTGCTATATTAATCTAATAATCTCTGATTAAATAATTTCAATTTAGCTGATTATCTGATATCTCATGCTATTAATACCATTATTAAATTCAAACATGCAACATTTTAAGTGAATATTGCATATCATTCTCAGAAAGTAAGTTTCAAAATTTGTAATCATTCTAATATGATAGATATTCTGATTCTAATAATGATGTGCCTCTAACCAATGAAGAAACAGAATGCCTGTCTTTAGAGGTGGCATTTCAAGTATCAAATGCTCACAGTGAAATTGTCACAAGAATTTGTCACAGAAGCTATTCAGCAAATCATTTTGAATGATGAATAAATTAGAGAAAAAAATCACGATCTATCTGACCATTTTACAAACAGAAAAAAGAAATTAAATCATCTAATAAATGATTTGTTATGAATTATTTGACTAGCTGTGCTATCCAGTATCTGTTGCTTTTGTTTCACTTATCTCTTAGTGGCCAGAAGGTATAAAGGTTCTATTTCTTCTGAGACACATAGCAATCCCCGTTTGGTCCTAGCCAGGACATCTAGGCCTGTGTGTACCAGATCTATCTTAAAGTTGCTAATGACAAATATGAAATTATGCTAATGATGTCTCAGCATCCTCTTCATAACATTACATCCCCTAACATTTTACTGGATGATAGTTTGCTATTGTGTCCCACAGGTTTGCCATCTGGGGATAATTACAGACTCAGTCATGTAGATGAGCAGCTTGGCATCATCTTGGGAAAGCAGAGATTAAAACATTGCTGTGTAAATGATATGGTTTTGGTTAGCTGGCTGTTCCAAAAAAATGGAAAACAATTTGGTTTGAACAAAATTTTAAATTTCACTGAAAATTCTAAAAAGAGTCAGAAAAGTTCCATTTCAGGTAGAACAAAACATTTAATTTTTGGTGTTTTTGCTAAAAGCTGAGGAAATGAGGGACTAGATTCACAAGAACACAGGAGAAGGCAATGGTGCCAGTCCTCTCATGCCCAGTAGTTAGAGCACTCACTTAGGAGGTGAGAGACCCAGGTTTGAATATCTACTTTGGAGAAGGAACTTGAACCCAAGTCTCCCTCCATCTGGGTGAGTGCCCCAACCACCAAGCTATGGGACATTATAGGGAGGGACTCTTTCCTGCTGAAGCTGTTCCACTGTGTGTCAATACTTGACTAGTCATTGACCAGAGAATGAGCACAGCCTGGTGGTTATGGCACATGCCTTGGACAGAGGGGCATCCAGGTTCCAGTCTCCACTCCAATGAGAGTTAAGTATTTATACCAAGTGGAACAGTTTTAACAGGAGAGATTGAGAAAGACCCCTCCCCACATACCTTGCAGTCTGGTGGTTAGGGCACTCACCTGGGAAAGCGGGAGACCTGCATTCAAGACTTTGCTCCAGAGCAGTGATTCAACTCTGTCTCCCACATCCCAGCTGAGTGCCCCATGCACAGGCCTGTTAGGTATGGGTCGTTTTATGACTGTTGCCTGAATCAGCCTCCTCTTACCCCCACCAAAAATTACAGTGTTTTGATAGCGTCTAAATGGTTTGTTTTGCCTAGTACCACTTACATTGGCCTTACACCGTTTCTGTACTGGAGGAACTCTCCAGCACCTTGCACTTCCTTTACTATTGCTTGAGTTGTGTATAGGGACCAGAGTCGACCCCTCTATGCACAGTACCTAGCACAATAGAGCTCTGGGGGTCTCTATATAAATAATAATGCCCCCCCTTCCCACAATCAGCCAGATAGAGGTGGGTGCCTTTGGAGGGGGCTCAGAGGAGACCTGGGGTAAGCTAGAGGAGGAAATGACACAGGCACACTTATTGTAGCACTTTCCCTCCCAGCTCTGAGCTCAAACCTTTGTCCCGCCACTGGATTTTCATTTTGATTTGGACCTTAAAACAGGAGGAAGCAATTTAAATTTGGGGTCTAACTCAAATATCCTGATCCCACTTCAAAGTGGTGGCAAAGGGGAAGCACATATTTAAGGTTTTGGCCATTTCCCATCTCTACTTATACTGAATGAAACACAATGGTTTAAGAGTTTGGGTCCTTTTAGTTTTATTTCCACTAGTCAGATGTGCAATGGGAAATATGTTTCATTTTTATGTATCAGCTTCTTAACACAAAATCAGATGTTAAAAGAGGTCATTGAAAGGGTCAGTCTAAAATGTTCACTAGAGGAAAATAAAGTAGGATGAAAAGCCACAGCAAAGGCTAGAAAATGATTTTTATAAAGGAAAGCACTGCTTTAAAAAGAAGGGCGTTGGGGTTGGTAGATGTTCAGTGCAAACATTTCCAAAGGAACTTTCAATAGTCCATTCTTTTGATAAGCCTCTCATGTGATACTTGTAAAGTGTCTGATCAAACTCTGCTTCAGAAATAATCAAAACCATCATTGTTAGTATGCTTTTGTTTGACCAGTTTTCCTCTAGACATAATCCTTTTACCGCCTCTCCTTTAAGGAAAGGTCCCTGCTGACAAGGACTAAGCAGGAGTAGGAACCAATGGTTTATGTCTCCTTTACTGTTTAATGGCTTTTCAATTCAGGTATAGTTCTTTCACATTTTATGCTTGCATATTTTCAGATTTTTTAAAAAAATTCTCATTTCTATTGCATCATATTGCACTACTCAGACCTCCAGCTTTTTATTTATTAGGTGACCTTTTGCATCACTGAATGTGGCTCTCTTTTCTTGGAAAAAAATTAGCATAACTGCAGTAACTGTACCTTTTGCCTGCCTTGAAATAGGAAATTCATGGCAATAACATACACAAAGGGAGCAGCTGAAGTCCTGAGAGCCAAATTTATGATTATAACCAGCTTGAGCTAGTTGTGACAGTGTTCTACAATAGCAGCTAAGTATTATATATCCTAATTTGGTCAAAATAAATTAAGAGATTAAAAAAAAAGCAGCCAGGGCATGAAAAGAAAAGGTTGACTTGATAAAGTTGTGATGTTTACCAAAACAATAAAAGGCCTAGCTATTGAAAGAATTTCAAAGAAGATGCAATTAGGCCTGATTACACCTCTTTGGGTCCAAGCTAAGGTGTGTCTTGTGCAACTGTGACACTGAAGTGAGTCACCTTTTCTTATTTTTTGTGGGGAAGGTGGCATTGATATTACATTGTAAGCATTTGAATTACTTGAATGGGCTTGTCTTTACCTGTGACTTGTTTTACTTAGATAAACAAAATAAACATTTATGAATCTAAGTAAAAGGCCCATTTTGTTAAGGGAGAGTTTTTCATCCATATCAGCCAAAAAGAAAAATGAATATCACTGTGATTTGGTTAAAAGAACCACCACCTCTGAACTTTCACCTATCGTTTGAACCAATCCTCTGCCTGTCCTGAGGTGCCGAAGAGTTCAGTTAAAGTTTGGTGCTTAGATATCAAGGCCATAGACTGCTTCAAAATAGACAGAACTCTACTCATAATTCTTCCACCCTATCTGTCATTCTTACCTGCAGTGTTGTCTTCTTGGGGAGGCCTGGAAGACACAGCATCTACTGCTGCCCCTTCTAATATTGGGGTCTTTTCCTGGGTGACTGCATGGTCCAGTCTATCACTGGATCTCTTGGGAGGTCAGTCTGCTTCCCTTATATCTTATCAAATGGTCTTTTCAGACATAGGGACACTGTAAGACCTTGTTGGGGTTCTTCTTTTGCCACTTTAAAAGTCTAGAAAACCCTTTAAAACGTACCTTGTAGAATGCATCATGATTTCTCCCCCTCAATATCCATGAGGCTAGTGGTGCCTCATGGATAGGAGGCACCATAGGGAATGGTGTTACACTATATCATATTGCACTCCACACCACATGCTCCAGAGCACCTTTACGACTTCAAAGTGGTAGAGCAGACAGATACACCTGAAGAGATACTAAGGACCACTGCACTAAAGTATGTGTGTGGAGGGGTATAGGGAGAACACACCCTGAGGCCTGCCTAGAAAATGAGCACTAAGAGACACCACCACTGTGGGGAAGCAGATCAGTTCACTGGTGTGAGATTCCAAAAGTGAAACAAATTTCTTTGCATTACTATTGATTTTGTTAGCACCTACCCGCAAACAGAGGACTGGCTACATGGATAAGCATTCATCTTTCTCTTCTCTAGATATGAGCTCCTAGAGAACAGGGCTCTTATTAGCTGATAGGCCTTTCCTACTGCCTGCACTCCAGGGATAGGTTCCCAGAGCTCAAGTTCTTCTGGGGCAGCGGCATGAAGCCAACATCATGAGGTTACATACTGTTTTATCAGCCATTCACCCAGCCCTGATCTGGATGAATGTCAACCTAATCGATTTGCCCACATTTGCTGTTTTGTGCTGTGTTATGAGATCAGCATCATACATAACTTACATCTAATAAATGCATACAGAAGATTGCTGTTAGAGTCTCTAAGCACTGAAACAAGCAATTGCAGAACCTATTTTCTAAGGCAAATAGAACGACTTGAAAACCACTTGTAACGAGTAAAAAATGCTTTTGGTGCTACAAGTATGATTATGCATAGATAACTTTCTGAAGATGTAAGCGAAGGAATAGATAGATAATCAAAAAGTGCCAAAATAAGTAGACTGTTAGAGTACTTTGTACTTAAAGTTATTCTTATCTAAAAAACATGCTATAGGAAATGAGTGTGCTGGAATAGAAATAGATTTCTCCCTTTCTATCATTTTTGCCACTCAGTAATACATATATTTGGATCAATTTGTCAGTGTTTTGAATTATTCTTTTGTTGGCACATTTATCTAAACCTCTCCTAAACTAGTGGTTCTCAACCTTTCCAGATTACTGTACCCCTTTCAGGAGTCTGATTTGTCTTGTGTACTCCCAAGTTTCACCTCACTTAAAAACTACTTGCTTACGAAATCAGACACAAAAATACAAAAGTGTCACAGCAACTTTTACTGACAAATTGCTTACAGACAAAATGAGAAAGTAAGCAATTTTAGTTTGTACTGACTTTGTTAGTGCTTTTTATGTAGCCTGTTGTAAAACTAGGGAGTAACTGTAGGGTTCCCTCTATAACACCAACGCACCACTCTTCTCCAGGGAGTGACTGCAGATTACTGTCCTGCAGCCCTTTTCTTCTTTCAGCTGCTGGGCTTTATATATGCTTCTCCTATTCCTGTCCCAGTTAGCCACATGCCTAATCAATTCCCTATCTCCTCCTCCAGGTGCAGCCTGGGCAGTCAATTGACCTGCCTGGCCACCTTAACCCCATCACAGCTAATCTCCTGATTCACTAATATTCTTGTTCTGATACCTACTCCATAATTTAATGATTCTCTGTGATCCACTCTGCTCTTCCACTGCATCCAACAATGCGATTTACCTGGTCATCCCTAAGTCCTCCTTAGGCTCTCCTTCTGTTTTTTTTTCCTTCACATCTGCTTGTTCTCTTCTTCTTTCTATATCTTTGATTTTACCTCTCCTCTTCTGCTTGCTGCTACCTAAAGTTATCCTCATGTTTTTTCTAGCCTGGTCATCATGATTTAGATAATGGCATAGAGAATACACTTATAAAGTCTGACGAAGTGGGTATTCACCCACGAAAGCTTATGCTCCAATACTTCTGTTAATCTATAAGGTGCCACAGGACTCTTAATCTGGATCTGTAAAAAGGACAAACATGGCTACCCCTCTGATACTTATAAAGTTTGCGGTCGATACCAAGCTGGGAGGGACTGCAAGTGCTTTGGAGGATAGGATTAAAATTCAAATGATCTGGACAAACTGGAGAAATGGTCTAAAGTAAATAGGATGAAATTCAATAAGGACAAATGCAAAGTACTCCACTTAGGAAGGAACAATCAGTTGCACACATACAAAATGGGAAATGACTACCTAGGAAGGAGTACTGTGGAAAGGGATCTGGGGATCATATTGGATCACAAGCTAAATATGAGTCAACGGTGTAATGCGGTTGCAAAAAAAACAAAACATCATTCTGGGACGTATTAGCAGGAGTATTGTAAGCAATACACAAGAAATAATACTTCCACTCTACTCCACGCTGATTAGGCCTCAACTGGAATATTGTGTCCAGTTCTGGGCGCCACATTTCAGGGAAGGGGTGGACAAATTGGAGAAAGTCCAGAGATGAGCAACAAAAATGATTAAAGGTCTAGAAAACATGACCTATGAGGGAAGATTGAAAAAAAATGGGTTTGTTTAGGTTGGAGAAGAGAAGACTGAAAGGGGTCATGATAACAGCTTTCAAGTACATGAAAGCTTGTTACCAGGAGGAGGAGAAAAATTGTTCTTCTTAACCTCTGAGGCTAGGACAAGAAGCAATGGTCTTAAATTGCAGCAAGGGCAGTTTAGGTTGGACATTAGGAAAAACGTCCTAAAAGTCAGAGTGGTTAAGCACAATTGCGTAGCAAGGTGGTGGAATCTCCATTATTAGGGATTTTTCAGAGCAGGTTGGACAAACACCTGTCAGGGATGTTCTAGATAATACTTAGTCCTGCCTTGAGTGCAGGGAATTAGACTAAATGACCTCTCGAGATCCTATGATTTTGCCATCTTATGGCCCTTAATATATCTTTTGCAAGCTAGCATAAACTCAGAGGAGAGTGACAAAGATGTTTCAAAGTTAAGACCAGAAAGGACCAGTAGATCTTCTAGTCTGACCTTCCTATCATAGACCATTAAATTTAATCCAGATACCCCTCTATTAAGCCCACAGGCTTTAGACTAAAGCATTTCAGTCTGCAGGAGGCTAAACTCTGTGCCCCAAGCAGAGCACAGGAGACCCCAAGGTGCCACCAATGCCTGAGGCTGCATCAATGGCAGGGAATCGATTAGGTGAGGTATACCCAGATAGCTCCAGTAAACTCTACCTATGTAACTAAACACGTCATATGGTTATAGATATGTTCAACTTATACATTCCTCTGATATCACGTGGCATAATTTTTATGTTACAAAATCTTATTTCTTATTTGGAGAAAATATTTTAATAATAATTGAACAGTGATTGCATTTGATGATTAACACAATTATCTGAAGGTCTTCAAACATGTATTGTCTTTGAAAATCCTCTGTATTTTTATAAAAGTTGGCATTTCTTACAGTTCGTATAGAAAACCGCATTTCTGAATTCTTCTTTTTTGTGATTATTTCAGCTTGATGTTTAGTTGTCAACTATTGCATTCTTCTCAAGCTGTGATATTTTATTCTTCTAATGCTTACCATATGTTGGCTGTTCCTTTTATCTAATTTTTTAATTTGTTTCATCTGTCACCCAATGGTAAGACATCAACACAGCTGTCTGTGAACTGTGTGTGTTGCTGATGTTTCATTCTGCTGAGACTACACCTTAGGTTTTGGAGAAATATGAAGATAGATAACCATGATGATAAGTCCATGAGATAAACTATGTCATTACTTAGAATATATATATACTGGTGAGACTCAGTGTACAATTGTTTGCACATATTTTAACTTTGTCCCTGACTTTTTTAGATAGCCATATGGAGCCGAAAGTGCTATTCTCTACAAATATGCAGTAAAGAGGGTTATTTAAGATCAGATCTTGCACTATTGAAGTCAACGGAAACCTTGCTATTGACTTAAATAGGAAGAGAATAGACACCCACTCCTCACACCCAGTCAGTGAGGTTACTGCACATGCAACAACTTTGGAATGCAAGAGTTACTCTGGATTGTTTTTTCAACATGGAAGCTATACCCTGCTCATATCATATTGTGAGTTGCCATTCTTCTGCAAATCTGTATATGAAAAATGGCTTTTTTCATAAAAACAGAAGTTTCCACAAGAAATGTCCATTGTTAAACAAAAAATGGTGTTTTCATGAAAAACAAAATCCAATTTTAAATGTTTGTTTTCAGCACCCAAAAATTGAAACATTTTGGACAGTAGGGCAAAAATATTCTGTAAATCCAAAATTTTTACCCTAACAACTAAAGATTCAGTTTTCAGTTGCTGAAAACTGAAAATTTAGGTTTTGGTTTTTTTCCAAACACACACCCAAAAAGTTGTATAGAAACATTTCAACAAAGCCACATTGAAATTTTCACAGGGAAAAAATCAATTTCCTTGCCACTGCTAGTCAGCTCATCTTTCCACAGACCTCATAACATTCATGCCTCTACCATGGGACTAGATTATTGTAGTTTGTTCCTTCCTGTGTTTCCCCATGAAACAGCTCTGAAAACCAGAGTAATTTCAGAATGCAGATTCTTATTTGCTCCTTTGCATAAGGACAATATCATCACTACTGTCAGCTCACTGCACTATGGATGGGTTGCCAGTAAGCCACTGGACCCAGTTCAAATAAACTTCTCAGTTAATACCAAAAGGTACCTATATTACATTTTCTCTCCTTATATCCCACCAAGGTATTTGAGATTTCCTGAGTGATCCTTGGTGCCTGTCTGAAGGGACCATTTCATTCAGGCTGTGATCTGAACCTTCTCAGTTCAAGAATTGTGTCTGTGGAACTTCTTCTCTAAGAATGTCCATCTGAGTCCCTTTCCAAAACTCATGACTCCATACAAAGACTTCTATGCATGTCAGACCATCATTAAATAACTATTATCTTTCTAGGGGTTATGTTTTTTATCTCCTGGGAATCATGCCACCTTATTTTTCATTTTGTGATTAACCAACTGACTCCATAAATCAATGTTAGATGAAGGCTATGTGACCTTCATTCTAGCATCTCTTTGTTTATAAAAAGGGTTCACTGCAGTGCCTAAAATATTTTTCACTCTATGCTTGACAGAGAATCATGATGTAAATTAGGACATGGAGCATGCAGATCCAATTTAAATGCATCACTAAACATACAGCTTTCAAAGTTGCCATAATGTAAGTTCTATTATCTTACTAAAAAGAAAGTTAATAGAACTTATTCAACAACTTTGAAAGTCTTCAGTTTTATCATGCATTCACTGGTCAGATATGTTTTCAATGTAATCTACCCAATCAGATCTCCAGCAGGAAATAGTAACACATAGCTCTGATAGGTTGCAAAATGTAAACCAAGAATCATCATTAAATGGGTATTCCCCCCTTGAAGTCCCAGAGGGATCAGTTCTTGACCCTACACATTAAAATTTTTATTATCAGTGACCTGGAGAAAAACAAAATCGCTAATAAAGTTGGCTGATGATACAAAAATTTGGGGAATGGTAAATAATGAAGGGGACAGGTCACTGATTCAGAACAATCTGAATCATTTGGTAAACTGGGCGATAAGCAGATACCATGCATTTTAATACACCTAAACATAAATGTCTACATCTAGATATAAAGAACGTACTTACAGGATGGGGGACTCTATCCCCAGAAGCAGTGATTCTAAAAAAGATTTGGGGTTGGGGGATGGATATCAGCTGAACATGAGCTCCCAGTGCAACACTGTGGCCAAAAGTAGAATGCAATCCTGTGATACATAAACAGGAAAGTCTTGAGTAGGAGTAAAGGGCTTATTTTACCTCTGTATTTGGCACTGGTCCCTTCTGGCCCTGGAATCTACAACTCTACAATTTAGAGCTTTTCACTGTAGATCTCAATGAACTTTACAAAGGAGGTAAATATTATCCCACTTTTACTGATGGGGAAACTGAGGCACGAGACACACTGTGACTAGTCCAAGATCATTCAGAAGGAAAAAAAAACAGAAATAGAAACAAGGTCTTCCTAGTCCAACTCCCATACCACTACCTCCCAGTGCTGTATTAGTAACCTGTCAGCTCTCAGACAGGAAAGAAACATTAGACTCATTCATAATTGAGAAGCAGATTAGAATGAGTGTATTTAAGCATGTTTTTAAAAATTATATTTCATACCAAGATATGTCACACTGTCTCCTTCACATTACATAAGTCAAAGCTAGTACTTATACAGCTACCTAGTCTGTTTTTGACTGGGTTGGGACATCCAGAAGCCAGGTGAGTTATCAGAGCAAAACGTTTAAAAGGTGGGGAAGGTGCAGCTATAAAGCCCTTTAAAAAGTTTTTTTCTCTTCAAGTGACAAAAACTGGCAGTGGAAATAAGATAATGGAGGAGTGCTATGTGAGCAAACAAAACTGCACTTGGAAGTGAGTGCATTATTCTAATAAGATCAGCATGTGTAGGTGGAGGAGGAAACAAGCAGAGAATGGGAATCCCTAACAGCACTTTCAAGTAGTTTTCTCCATTACTTTAGTCTTTTCCAAGCTCTCAAGCCAGGAGTACTCAAACAGTTTTGAAAAAGAGCTGAATTGTTTACTTCTTCAGCCAAGTCCTTTGCTCAACTTGTTTTCCATTCTGAGCGCCCCACCAATTTCTAACATTCACATTTGCCAGGGAGTGATCTTATCCCCTGTAATTCTCATTCTATATACACACTTTTATTTGAATAAAATCAATAATAAAAGATACATTATGGAGTTACTCTTACCACACAGCATCCTCCCCAGAGACACAGACACCACAGAAGTCAGCATGAGAAACTTATAAATAACCTTAATTTTTGGTGGTGAGTTCAGTTTCATCGCTACATGAAAGGTACGTCTCAGGTGGGGGGTTTAGAGGGAAGTCGTAGTTGCCATTATGCTTCTAGGTCGCTTTCCAGTTCAGCCCACGTATCCATTAATTAGAACTAAACCTGCAGACAGTGTTTATCCATTTTGTGAACAACACATTCAAAGCTATTGAGCTGACTGCTGTTTGTCACAGCACGTCCATTTTTCATCATAAGCTTGAACACATGTATGAAGAACAAGCTTTGAAAGCATTAAAATATCATACCAGTGAAAGAAGTACACTTTGAGTGTGTGATGCGATGGAGTGAAGGGGGAATAGTGGAAATACTACAACGCCAAATCACATTTGGAATGAAATAATTGAAAGTGTCCTCACTATGTATTTTTGGTGGTATGTGAAGTGGGGATGGATTGGTGAATATGATGGAAAGACTGAGCTCTAAAAGAGAAAGAAGAGGAACTCCAAAAACAGCAGGGGTTTTTTTTAGTAATGTTATAATCAAAAGAAAGAGAAAGTCAGCATAACATTTGATCTCTCCTTTTTCAGATATGCAAGAAAACTGATTTTTTTTCCTTGCAGATTTTTTTGGATAATATATCTGAAGCCACTAAAAGAACAAAACTTTTTGCATTTGAATTGCAAGGAACCTAAGTTTTTTGAACGATGAAATGATTAAAGGAAATTCGTGAAAAGTTAACTAAAGCCACTTTTCTGGGTTCTGCAGTTTCTGCAACCTCAAACAAGCCTGAGTCAGAAGGATATACAACCCCTTCTTCCACTGCTGTTGCTCTAACAGTCAGTCCTATTGTTAAATAACCATCAGAAACATACCTTCAGGAAAACAGTACTATGTGGTCCAGCATTAGTGGTGAATACCATCTCAGAAAACAGTGATCATTACAAAGCAACAACATTAAAAGAGCTTGTTACCTTTTCTTCCTTCACAGGAGGAGAAAAAAAATGTACTTTTACCCTTGATGATAGAAAAACTCTCAAATTCAGGGCCAGATTCTGAGCTCAGTTACACCCGAGTACCTTTGGAATAACTCCTGAGTGCAGCTGAGTTACCTTAATGTAATTGAGTTAAGACTCTAGCCAAAGTGTCTGATAGTAAGTAGTTGCTCTTACCACTGTAACACTGGCCAGGTCACTGGAAAGTTCAATCCCGCTCCAAGGTAACAAAAGGTCCTACCTACTAATAAATATCTAAATATTTCTTCTGCTCTTCTTAGGCTACCCAGAAGTCCTCTGCTTCCTAGATCCTGTAGAGCTTCTCCTATGCTGCTTCCTTCCAGCGGTTCCCCCCACACACACTTCTCCTCCCTAGAGATTCTGGCACCTTCCCTCAGGGACGGTCCTGCTCCTTACAGGCCACCTAATCTGCTTCTCCTATAGGTCTCTTCCAGACTGATTTCCTGAAGCCCTTTCCAGAGAAGGAGTGCTCCTGGATCTCTTCTCTAGACTCAGTTCACAGCTCTGTTTAAGTAGTCCTTTTCCCTGCAGCTGAGATCAGATACTTTATTTAAGTCTCCATCACTCTCAGCTGGGGGACAGCTATCTGGTCACAAGCAAGGCTCAGCCTAGCTTGCCAGCCAGCCTCTGACAGATATATGGAAAATTTTCAGCCTTACTACAACAGGTATGGTGGTTGGGATCTACTGTGAGCCAAATTTCATACTTACTAATCCAGCAAATCTCCCATTAGTTTCAATGTGAGTTTTGCCCTAATGACTACAGAATCTGGCACTGTACTGTATTTGCTAGATCTCCACAATAGATGATAGCCTTGTGTGACCGAATGCATCCCTGTACTCATGCCCTACACAGAATTGTAATAATCTTTGTACAAAATATGCCTTTTGAGGTATCATTTGAAAACTACTTGCTGGTCAGTAACATCATGGTGAAATGTATGTGGCAACATTATGTGTAAAGTTATGAACATAAGCTGAAATTATGACTGAAATATGTTTACCAGACAAATCTGGGAAATGGGTAAACCTGTTTCTCAAAGACAAAGGACAAGTTGATGCCCTTAGATAGGAGTTATCAAAGCTAATGGGCAATCACCTACCTTTGGCATGGAAGTGGGGAGGAAGGCAAGAGATATACAGATCTGGATTTTAGCAAACAGAGGTGAAAAGCAGCAACATAATACCTCTTCCCCACCAGACTCCATATATCCTTGCTCTCAACTGGAAAGAACTTTATCTAGGGGTCACTTTCAGGAATTTGGATTTCAAAAGGGAGACTGAATTATAAAAGTGAGGGACAAAACACCCCAAGTTCTCTCTCCCTGTCCATCTCTCTTTTTTCACCTAAGGAGACAAAAGAAACAGCTGTTGGATCTTGGGAGCAGATGCTGGCCTGAGACTTGGTCAGCAATGTTACTGGAAACATAGGGTAAGAGATTTCACCTTGAAACCAAGTCTAGTTTGTCAAGTTTAGGAAGCATTTTATCTTTATTTTCTTGTAACCATTTCTGATTTTAATTCCTTAATACTTGTAATCACTTAAAACATCTCTTCGTGGTTAAATTTATTTTATTCTTTAATTAAAATTAATTCAGTTTGTGAACTGTGTGCGTAACTCTATTTAATGTGGAAAGCTTTTGTACCTTGATCCCCTTAGAGGGGCAACAGACCTAGTAACTCCGGACTATCCAGGAGAGGGCAGAACAGTGCTAAACACATGTTTTTGGTGAAAATCCAGGACAGGGAGGGTGCTGGGGTCACCCTGCAAGTCATAAGAAAGGCTGGTGGAAGCTGGAGTGTGCTGAAGCTATACACAGACACTCAGGGTGTTGCCTGCATGCTGGCAAGCTATTTGTGAATGGCCCAGGTGGGAGCTATAACAGCAAAGCATTGTGAGGCACCCCAGGTTGCAGGGCAGAGGTTATGCAGCCACTCACTGGACTGGATTGCACCCAGAATGTCATATCTTGATAGCAGATATGCTGGCAATATCTATGAACAACTGACCCATTCCTTACCCAGCTACCAAAACTTTACTCCTGGCAATTTCTATGCATCGTCAATTAACAATTGTGACATATCACAAAGTGTAGGACCCATGTTAAATAAACTGAATTTAGTATGGAACACAGGGGCTCTGAGACTGAGTGTACTATTCAATGTATAATACATTAAAAAATGTGGAGGTCTAAATATAAGTGAAGCAATTCCAGAATTTTTGTTCTGCTGCATGTGTGTATTGCAGAATCCATGAATCTTATAATAAAATGAACCTAAATTATGTTGTATCTTAAACAGTGTCTTGCCTCCATTGATAACTGACAACTATATGGAAGAAGCCCAGTGACCACCTTCCCTTTCCTCTCATTCTTCACTATGGAAAAAAAAAATTAGCACTTATTCAGCTCCGTAAGTCATTCAATGCAAGAAGGAACTAGTTTTTAATGCTCAACTGAACATGAAAAACACTAGAGTAACTCAGTTTAATTGTCCTTCTGGGTATGTCTGCACTGCAATTAGACATCAGCGGCTGGCCAATGCCAGCTGACAGGCTCGTGGGGCTCAGGTAAAGGGTCTGTTTAACTGTGATGTAGACATTTCAGGCTAGGGCTGCAGCCCAAGCTATGGACCCTCCCACTTTGCAGGGTCTTAGAGCCCAGGCACCAGTCCAAACTGTTACATTAATATACACAATACAAAATATATGGGCTGAGCATCCAAAGCAAAGAATTGGAGCCTCGAGATTTTTTTAAATAAAAATCTAAAATATGAATCCAAAGTTAGAAAAAGTACAATATATTATTTGAGAAATAGTAATTAATTGTCTGAACACAACAAAAAGTATTATCAAGTAGTATTTCAAATAAAAAACAGAAATGCAAATTACTATTTTCCATGGTCCTGTTTATTTTCTAGTCTCCTAACATTTGTATAGGTACATTTTTCTATTCACAAGAATGTTTGTGGAAAGTAAAAGATCTTGAATATTCATAAAAATATACAATAGTGCCACATGTACACCATGTATGTTTGATCCTGATTCAGCAAGGTACTTATGCACATGTGTAACTTCAAGTGCACAAATGGCCTAATTTAACTTAATTTCACACATACTTATTTATCTTGCTGAATGGAGGTCTTAGGGGGCTGAGATTTAGAAGGGTAAGAAGGGAATGTTTCCTCCTTCTCAGTATGAAGGAAGGACTTGGCATATGGTATCATGAACATATGCCCTGTTCTTCCATTAAAGAGAAATCATATAATTTTCAGCTTTATCTTAAATACAGAAGTAATCTTCTCATCTGTTTAGAATGCACCTTTCTCTCACTTTATTCTCTTCCACCCCATTCTTGTAACTTTCCAACTCTAGAGTTTTACACTTCTAGACTTACTATTTCCAAGTTTGCTCACTGCACTGTATTTGAAATCCCCAGCCATACATGCAAGGCTAATAAAGTGCTTACTGAAACCCAAATAACATTCACTCATGTATATATTATAACTTTGGTCTGAACAGAAGTACCACTAGAAATGTACACATATTCCCCATGGAACTGGCCTGAAAAAAATGCAATTACATAGAGTTAAAATGAAAAACCAAAACATAAATAAACAAGACCACCACAAAGGTACCTAGAGCCTTTAGTAAAATTAAGGTGAATTATGTAAATTTTTGCATCCTGTTGACAGCATGGAATTTATTGTAAAACAATATCATATGGGAACATCACAAAACAAAACCCAGAGGTTCACAGCATTCTAAATAAGACAGAAGATATATTCAAAAGGTTAATTGTTTCTAAGTAGAAACTCAGGTATTACATTTCAGAAATGTTGCTGAAAACCCAGAATGTTTGGTTATCTTAAGAAATGAGTAACCACAGCTTCATTCGATTGATCATTTATGTTCAGAAAAGAAGTAGGATTCAGCTTGCTGGGAATCTGAATTGCTTTTTAACAACATGATGCATTTCAGCTCAATCATAAAAAATTCTCACAATTGTCTCCTTATGGATTTCTCCTCCCGCAAGGGCAACCTCAATAACCCTTGTCTGATTCTCTCAGATCGAGAAACTTACTGTAATCAGTACTTGTGCTACGTGTGACTTTTTCAGAGGCTGTAGAAAATAACCTACAATATGTTGACATTGAAGCAGAATGTATAACTATGTCACTAACATGCTTAAAATTTTTGCAGCATATGCATCATCTCTTAAGCCATATAAATCCATTCTGAAACTATAAGGAATTTAATTTCTATTTCTCATCAAAACTGGTGTATTTAATATTCTAAAGTTTATTTGATGAGGCTAACAAACTCAATTAGTAGGTTTGATATGTTACTTATACCTGATTTCAAGCTACTTAATATTCTCTTTCCAACAATATTTTCATTAAACAAATTAAAACATAAAATACCCAATTATTAAAAAACTTGTACCCAAGAATGAAGTACACAAAGCCTTATGTCCCGCCGCCCCCTCCAACAGTATTTATGGGCCACTTTCTACACTTAGTTAAATGAATTTCAGCTGAGTTACTCAGAATTTACACCAATGCTATAGCGAGTACAATCTCTCCAGTAAGTTAGGGCTACTTCGCTGAGTTCTTAGTATGTTTAAATACCACAGGATATGAATTTGTTACTTTGATTGTTCCCTAAAAAGTTCATTATGCATGAGATTGACTTTAGCAAGAAGGGTTCACATATAAAATAAGTGACTATTCACATAGATGGCTTATCCTTGAATAATTGTTTAATAATTTAACTCACTTAACTTTTGTAATCATGCCGCTCATAATTTACTCCAGAATTTAATGCATTTAAAATTTCTTCTTGCCTCTGGTATGCTTCAGAAGTGATGCCCTTGCATGATAGAAGAGGGTGTTTTACTACCACATCAGTTTGGGAACACATTTACAACCAAGGGAAATCAGTCTTCAGATGTAGAGAATATATCATTGTAACCATTCTGCCTAGGGATATTCTCGTAAGGGTAGATTTTAAAATGCATTGACTAAGAAATTATCCTGGCCTGATTGTGCCAAGCATTAATCCGTCTCAAACATGAAAAACTAGGATTCATATTTTAAAGCTGTGCAGTTGCATCTATAATTGCTCAGTGGTTCATGCAGATAATGGTTATCTCATTTAGTATATTAGTAATACAAATAATTACACTGAAACTATTGACAAAAGAAATGGAAATAAGAGTAAGAAACTAGAATAGTTTTTAATGAAATACAAAACTGGTTTAGAAACATGGAGATAATTATATTAAAACTAATTGGACTAAAAACTATTTTTTCACAGAGTTTGATATAAAATTATCTTACAATACAAGCATGTACACTGGTAAATGAGCAAAAGTCAGGAAATACAAAATGTGAAAGTAAAAGCTGAACATGTAACCTTAACTCTGCCCTCTTGTTTCTATACATTATGACAGCATTTACTGATGTGATATTCTCAATAATTATTCATTGCATTACACAGTTTACTATTTTATTTACAATTTGTGTTGAGTCAGTGCTCAGAGCCCTAAGTGGAATCAGGACTCCATTGTTTTGAGCTCTCTACTAGTAGACGGGATGGCACAGTCCTCCCCCAAAGACTTTACAAAAGAACATAATACAAGATGCAAGAAGTGGGAATAACAAATAATAGGAGGGAAGTGGATCAGAAGATGAGCATAACCAAAATAATGATTTGCATTTAGGGTGAAATTCACCTATAATGTGGGAGGGACACTGTAAGACCTTTCACTCCACTTACAACTCATACAGGAGCTGCATGGGAATAAGACAGTGGGAAAGGCCACTTTGGGAGAAAATCCATGTTTAAACAGATAGCCACTCCATTAGCCACTGCAACTGCTATGGCGGGGCTGACTGTAGAAGCCCCTATCCCTGAGCTATGGAGTGTGCTTCATATCCCTCAGTTACTCCACACTCTTGCTGCATAAAGCCTAAATATTCTGGCACTGTTCATTATGCAGATGGAGTGTATTTCAGCCCTATGGCCCCAATCCAGCATAGCACTTAATCACATGCTCAACTTTCATTGAAACTTCTCATATACTTAAAGTTAGATACATGCTTAAGTGCTCTGCTGACTAATGATGGATTGTTGAATTGGGGCCTGACTGTGTGGAAATGTGTAACTGAATTAGAATACAATTTATTATTTCTCAAATAATATATTATTGTATCTTTTCTATAAGGTTAGATTCATATATTAATTTGCTTTATAAAAATCTCGTCTCCCATTCCTTGCTCTAGATGGACACCCCATAAATTGACACAATATAAAATAACTACTCCTCAAAAGTTTGGGAAAGGAGATGGGCATTGGACTGTGCACAAAAGGCAGTCAAATCCAGGCTTTGCCTGGCTAAAGGGGAGCAAGTTCCCAATGGAGTACAGCAGTGCACTAGCTGCCTCTCACTTATATTGAAAGGGTTCCTGTTCAAGGCTCAACATTAACCTCAGCTGCAGCAGTACTATATGGGGAAATGGGACAGTGGCACTCTGGTACCAAGGTCCCAGACCACATAGAGCTTTATGGGCCAATATTAACAACTTCAATTCCAAAGGAGGCCATCAAGTAACTTATACAATTTTCAGATGGCACCGTACTGGAAGGGGTTACTAGTGCTTTGGAAGACAGCATTAGAATTCAAAATGACCTTGATAATTGGAGAATTGGTTTGAAATCAACATCATGAAATTCAAGACAGGCAAGTGCAAAGCACTACACTTAAGAGGGTAAAATCAAATGCACAACTACAAAATAGGGAATAACTGGCTAGACAGTAGTATTGCAGAAGAGGATCTGGGTGTTATAGTGGATCACAAGCTGAATACAAGGCAACAATGTGATGCAATTGTGAAAAACGCTGATATCATTCTGGGATGGATTAACAGGAATGTCATATGTAGGGCATGTGAAGCAATTGTTCCCCTTTACTCAGTACTGATGAGACCTCAGCAGGAATATTCTGTCCAGTTTGGGATGGCACAATTTAGGAAAGAGGTGGACAAATTGGAGCGTTTCCAGAGGAGAGCAACAACGATAGAAGATTTAAAAAACAATACCTATGAGAAAAAGTTAAAAAAACTGGGCATGTTTAGTCTTGAGAAAAGAAACCTTCAACAGATTTAAGAACCTCACTTTGAGCAGCCATTTTGGAAAACTTTGTCCAAATTTTTAAATGGCTACCGATAGTCATTTTTTACTAGCAGATGGTGTTTTCTTCAGAAGAGAAACAGTATTATATCTTGAATTTCAGAGAAATAACCTAATACAGATTACTTGCATTATCAGAACTTTCAACAAAACAGGAGAATTATCCTTACCAGGTTGGGCCTTGATTCAGCAATATGCTTAAATACATACATAACAGCTTTGCTGAGTAAAGACATAAGTTCCCAGGCATATGCTTTCCCAAGAATTCTGATAGGTTATTCATTGTGAACAAACCTTAAAAGAATCAGAGCATTTTATGAAAATGTTATCCCAGTTTTGGACCAGATGTAATTCAAAGGTTCAATCCGATTCAGATAACTAGCCAAAAATACAGCCATTAGTCTGAGGAGTTGCATATTTTGTTGTAGACTGTTCAAATGTGGTAAAAAAGTTGGAAACTTAATTTGACACAACCAACTTCAGAATCCATTGATTTTACCGATTCCCATATGACAACTGGCAGAACAGTTGTCAGACTAAAGCAAACAGAGGTAAAATCATTAGTCTTGCCCATCTTATTTGTTCTCACAGTCATGTCCAGCTTTCTGTTGTTTTAAAAATCTCTCAAGTACTGTATCAAGTAATTGGAATTTAAATGATTTGTAAGTTCCTTCCCCATTTCACATTTAGGCAAGTTATTGACCAGCTGTCACTTCATGTTCTTAGTCTTGACAGATTTGCCGAATTGGTCACAGATTTTCCAAGACAACTATTTTTATGCTGTGTTTCTCACATAGAAAGATAATAAGCTGAAACACAGCAGTCGTTTTGAAAGACCCAGAAAGATAAGCAATGAGCAGCTTCAATGGGAATCACAGCCGACTATCCCTACCTATCTCACTATTCTTAGTACATAACATTTCAAAACTCTAGCATATTGCAGATACAGTGGACAAGGGTCTTTAAAAGCTTTAAAACCTTGAATATTTTGGGAGGTAAAAAAAATCAGATAACATTATGTTCTAATTTGTTTTAAATTGATTATTAGACACGGCATCAGGAAAGTAACATGTTTAAATGATGTTTTCTTCCACAGCATCTCAATTTAAAAAAAAAGGTAAGACCCTGCAGGAGAGGGCAATATCAACTGAACATCTGTATGTCACACTCCTGGTTCCCTGTAAAATAATAACTGCAAGATCCATATTTTTATGTACGGATTTCTCCAAAATGTTCATATTTTATGTGCAGGAAAATTGATCAAGAGAAAATAGGAAAGCAAGAGAAGAGAGAGCTATTCAAATTGTGGCTAAGAACAATTTTTTGAAAAATCCATATCAATATTAAAATCTTCCTTGTGCCTGAAAGATTGCTAACTTGGCTTCTTTTAAAACTTCTTGGTTTCATCATTAATATAAAACAAAATCAGTCACAGATCATCCACAAGGAATTAAAAAACAAAAAAACAAAAGGATCTCTCTCCTATATTATATATACATTCTCATTCAAGCAGCTCAGATCTGCATCTCCTAGGTAGCATCCCTTTTCTGACAATAGAGAAGACAGGAATTCTGTTCTTTAAATAATCCTTTTTTTCCTTGCTTCATCAGTGTTAATATATTACTCTTACCAGAGGCAAGATCAGAGGAGATCTGATGCACCCCCAACTAGGCTCCTGTTTTAACTGGAGCATTTCATTAAAACTTTTGCCTGAATCCAACAGAAACAGCTTGCATAAGCCCCACTGGTTGAAAGTCTTCCAGTAGCACCAAACTCTTCTGACCACACTTTACTCCCTCCATCCTATTTGACCTCTTTAGCACCATTCCAAACCTTAAGGGGACAAAGCCCAGGAATATATAGCCTTGGCATTCCATCCAGTTCTTACCCAACAAATAAAAAGACCACATTGACATTAATACTTTAGCATATATATTCTAACTTATGAGAGCTACAAAGGCAATATATTCCCTTTCATTTCATTAATTAAAAATATAAAAGTGTTTTCTACTCATTTGGATTGGGGATAAAATATTTTCGTAAATTAAGCAGGGATCCTTACTCATGGGGTCATTACTCTCTATATACTTGATGGAAAAGTCCTATACAATTTAATAGGGAAGAAACCAATAAGATTCCAAGGAAAGATACTCTAAAAATATAAAGAATTTAATGGAGAATATCTGTTCTATAGGATGTCTCAAAACCTATAAAATTCTTTGACAGGAATATAGTTATCTATTAATTTTGCAAAACACACAGTAAGATTACCTTTTCCGATTACATTCTATAGGATATTCCGCATAAGTGAGTCCTTTCAAACAAATCTCAAATACATAGATTTTAGTTTAATAAATTATTTCCTAGAGTATCACCTTTTCTTGGTGATTCATTATTATAATTTCCTCAGAGAGCTATGGACAACTAAGTTTTTTCATATCCGATTTCATCTTTTTTTTAATAATTGCAATTGTACCTGCAAATTATCCACATGTTCTTCAATGTTGATTATAGCACTAAAGACACCTAGAGTAAAATTTTCTAGTGCTTCTAAATGACTTAAGAGCCTAAGTCTGATTTTCAAAAGTGACTTAGATACCCAGGCGCTTTTGAACATTTACCCCAATCTAAATTGCTGTCATTAATTTTGACAGCCTCCACAAAAGATTCTATAAATTCTTGACACATTTTAACAATATTCTTATTTAGATGATAGCATAAAAAAATGGAGAAAATGTATTTTTATTACATCGATGACTCCCAGCTGCTGTCTCTCTTATCCAATCAAGCCATGGAGAAGGCATAACAAAGTGGCTGACAGAGACAAGGGCCTGGTCTACACTATGAGTTTAATTTGAATTTAGCAGCGTTAAATCGAATTAACCCTGCACCCATCCACACAACGAAGCCATTTATTTCGAAATAAATGGTTCTTAAAATTGATTTCTGTTCTTCTCCCCGACGAGCGGAGTAGCGCCGAAATTGATATTGTCATTTCGAATTAGGGTTAGTGTGGCCACAATTCGATGGTATTGGCCTCTGGGAGCTATCCCACAGTGTACCATTGTGACTGCTCTGGACAGCAATCTGAACTCGGATGCACTGGCCAGGTAGACAGGAAAAGCCCCAAGAACATTTGAATTTCATTTCCTGTTTGCCCAGCACAGGAGAGCACAGGTGACCACAGAGAGCTCATCAGCACAGGTAACCATACAGGCCAATAATCGAAAAAGAGCACCAGGATGGACCGTACGGGAGGTACTGGATCTGATTGCTATATGGGGAGAGGATTCAGTGCTAGCAGAACTTCGTTAGAAAAGACAAAATGCCAAAAATTTTGAAAAAATCTCCAAGGGCATGATGGAGAGAGGCCACAATAGGGACTCAGAGCAGTGCCGCGTGAAAGTCAAGGAGCTCAGACAAGCCTATCAGAAAACAAAGGAGGCAAACTGTCACTCCGGGTCAGAGCCGCAGACATGACGCTTCTATGCTGAGCTGCATGTAATTCTAGGGGGGGCCGCCACCACTACCCCACCTCTGACCGTGGATTCCGAGGCGGGGATAATCTCATCAGTCACACCTGAGGATTCTGCGGATGGGGAAGAAGAGCAGGAGGAGGAGGAGGAGGACGAGCTTGCGGAGAGCACCCAGCACTCTGTTCTCCTCAACAGCCAGGATCTTTTTCTCAGCCTGACTGAAATACCCTCCCAAGCCAGTACCCAAGACCATGACTCCATGGAAGGGACCTCAGGTGAGTTTACCTTTTAAAATATAAAACATGGTTTAAAAGCAAGCATTTTTTAATGATTAATTTGCCCCGAGGACTTGGGATGCATTTGCGGCCAGTACAGCTACAGGAAAAGTCTGTTAACGTGTCTGGGGATGGAGCGGAAATCCTCCAGGGACATCTCCATGAAGCTCTCCTGGAGGTACTCCAAAAGCCTTTGCAGAAGGTTTCTGGGCAGTGTAGCCTTATTCCGTCCTCCATGGTAGGACACTTGACCACGCCATGCTAGTAGCAAGTAATCTGGTATCATTGCATGACAAAGCCTGGCAGCATATTTTCCCAGTGTTTGCTGGCATTCAAGCAACATCCGTTCTTTATCTCGCTGTGTAATCCTCAGGAGAGTGATATCGCTCATGGTAACCTGGTTGAAATATGGGAATTTAATTACGGGGACAGAGGTGGCCATTCCTACTGTGCTGTTTGCCTGTGGCTGAAAAGAAATCCTTCCCTGTAGTAAGCCAAGCTCGGGAGGGCCTAAGCTTTTCACGTGTGGCTAGCAGGTATCTTCCCTGATACCAGCCATGCGGTGGGGGGAGGGATAAAGCGATCATCCCAGAGAATTGGATGGGGGGGGGTTAGTTTGTTTTCTGCTGCTGAAGGTTAACAAGAAAATGGCAGCGCTCAATGGGCTTTGCTTGGTATTTGGGAAAGGAGGATGCAGAAGCCGAAAGACAATGGCTTACCATGGCTGCATGCAAGCCGAATTCTGTTGCCCGGACCTGCGTCTGTGATCTCTAGCAACAAAGCCACAGGCACTCAATATTAAGAGGCAAAAATGCGACCTTGCACAGAAATCACATGTGCTATGTAATGTGAAGAGTATATAAGCATTGTTCTGTAAAATGGATCTTTTTAAAAAATTCTCTTCTTTTTTCCCTCCCTCCAGCAGCTGCAAATTTTTCAAGCCTCCCTCCTCCATCCCGAAGGCTATCTCAGATAAGGCATCAGAAAAAGAGGATGCAAGATGAGATGTTCGCGGAAATCATGGAATCCACCCGCAATGAAAGAGCTCATCTGAATGAGTGGAAGGACATGTTTTCAAAATATAGGAAAGATGCCAGTGAATGTGAGGACAGGAGGGACCAATGTGAGGACATGAGGGACCAACGTGAGGAGAGGAGAGATGCTCGAGATGAGTGGTGGCGGCAGGAAGATCAGAGGAGGCAGGATGCAACGCTGGGGCTGCTGCGTGAGCAAAGAGACATGCTCCGGCGTCTGGTGGAGCTTCAGGAACGGCAGCAGGATCACAGACTGGCACTACAACTCCTGTATAACTCCCCTCCACCCTCACCATGTTCCATAGCCTCCTCGCCCAGACGTGTAAGAACGCAGGGAGGGAGGCTCCGTGCACCCTCCCATTACACCCCAGTGGACAGCCCAAGCAAAAGGCTGTTATTATTTTAACCTTTTTTTAGTGGCCTTTTCCTTCCCTCCAATCTTCCTCCCAAACCCCACCCGGGCTACCTTGTCAGTTCTCTCCCTCTTTTTATAATCAATTAATAAAAAATACGTGATTTTTAAACAATAGTGACTTTATTTTCTTTGAAAGCACGCTGTGATCGAAGGGGGAGGGTGGGTTGCCTACAGAGAATGAGTCAATAAAAGGGGCGGGTTTTCAGCAAGGAGAAACAAACAGAACTTTCACACAGTAGCCTGGCCAGTCATTAAACTGGTTTTCAAAGCTTCTCTGATGCACCGCGCTTCCTGGTGTGCTGTTCTAATCACCCTGGTGTCTGGCTGCGCGTAATCATCAGCCAGGCGATTTGCCTCAGCCTCCCACCCCGCCATAAACGTCTCCCCATTACTCTCACAGAGATTGTGGAGCACACAGCAAGTAGCAATAACAATGGGGATATTGGTTTGGCTGAGGTCTGAGCAAGTTAGTAAAGTGCGCCAGCGATCTTTTAAACTGCCAAATGCACATTCCACCACCATTCTGCACTTGCTCAGCCTGTAGTTGAACAGCTCCTGACTCCTGTCCAGGCTGCCTGTGTATGGCTTCATGAGCCATGGCATTAAGGGGTAGGCTGGGTCCTCAAGGATAACTATAGGCATTTCAACATCCCCAACGGTTATTTTCTGGTCTGGGAAGTAAGTCCCTTGCTGCAGCCGTTTAAACAGAGTAGTGTTCCTGAAGATGCGAGCATCATGAACCCTTCCCGGCCAGCCCACGTTGATGTTGGTGAAACGTTCCCTGTGATCCACCAGTGCTTGCAGCACCATTGAAAAGTACCCCTTGCGGTTTACGTACTGGCTGCCCTGGTGCTCCAGTGCCAAGATAGGGATATGGGTTCCATCTATCGCCCCACCACAGTTAGGGAATCCCATTGCAGCAAAGCCATCCACTATGGCTTGCACATTTCCCAGAGTCACTACCTTTCGTAGCAGCAGCTCAATGTTTGCTTTGGCTACTTGCATGACAGCAGCCCCCACAGTAGATTTGCCCACTCCAAATTGATTCCCGACTGACCGGTAGCTGTCTGGTGTTGCAAGCTTCCAGAGGGCTATCGCCACTCGCTTCTCAACTGTGAGGGCTGCTCTCATCCTGGTATTCTGGCGCTTCAGGGCAGGGGAAAGCAAGTCACAACGTTCCATGAAAGTGCCCTTACGCATGCGAAAGTTTCGCAGCCACTGGGAATCGTCCCACACCTGCAACACTATGCGGTCCCACCAGCTTGTTTCCCGGGCCCAGAATCGGCGTTCCATGGATAGAACCTGCCCCAACAACAACATGATCTCCAAAGTGCCGGGACCCACGGTTTGAGAGAATTCTGTGTCCATGTCCATGTCCATATCCTCATCACTCTCGTCGCCGCACTGCCATTGCCACCTCCTCCTTGCCTCGTTTTTCTGGTCCTGGTTCAGCATAAACTGCACGATAATGCGCGAGGTGTTTACAACGTTCATGACTGCTGTCTTGAGCTGAGCGGGCTCCATGCTTGCCGTGGTATGGCGTCTGCTGTGTTCACCCAGGAAAAAAGGCACAAAATGGTTGTCTGCCGTTGCTTTCATGGAGGGAGGGGTGAGGCTGTACCCAGAACCACCTGCGACAATGTTTTTTGCCCCATCAGGCACTGGGATCTCAACCCAGAATTCCAATCAGCGGGGGAGACTGCGGGAACTATGGGATAGCTATGGGATAACTACCCACAGTGCAACGCTCCCGAAATTGACGCCAGCCCCGGTACATGGACGCACACCGCCAAATTAATGTGCTTCGTGTGGCCGCATACATTTGACTTTATACAATCTGTTTCCAAAATTCGAATTCTGTAAATTCGGATTAATCCCGTAGTGTAGACATACCCTGGGATATGAGGAACTGGTTTACTGAAGCTCAGAGAGTGATTTCAGCATGGCTCCAGAGGAGGTCAGGCTGCTAGCATGGATCAGCTTGCAGGCCTCAGGCCTTGATTCAGGAAATCACTTAAGCATGTGCTTGAGTGCCTTCCCTGAACAGAGATGCTGTCCTTAATTGAGGCCAACTTCACAATCTGAGGCCATCTAACTGTTTGTGCCAATTGAGTGCTCACTAAACATTGCAGTGGGATCTTCTAAGGCTATGTCTTTGTGTTCAAATGGATTTGATGATCTTAATATGAATCTTTTCTCTGCTTTAGAAAAGAGAAATCAATGGTTATTGATAGTTTTTTATTTCATGCATTTCATGCACACCTATCACAGTCTTTTTAAAAATAATATTTATGCATGTCTGTTTAAAACAGTACTTCAACAAGCTATTTCCAAATCAAGAAGAGGTTGAATACATAGGAAGGTTTCTGTTTGGTATTTTGTAGAATAATGGATACTCCACATCATGAAAACCCAAGTACTGTTTTTACCTAATTGCAATATTTCTGGATAGCTAATGACAGTGTTCTGAAGGATATTTTGATCTCAGATTATTGTGGTATGAAGGCTTCAAGACTTGAATTATGGAATGGCCAGAAATGCTATAAATATGGACTGTGGCTTAATGCATTTTTCTTCAGGATTCACCTTTTTCACCATCTTCATTTCAATTTCCTCTGGCATGTTTATTTTTAGTGGATTTCCAATTATCACCGGCCATGGCAGCTTCTTCTCTTCAGAATTTATTTGGTAAAGCTCAGAAAAAATTATGCCTGTCCATTCAGTTAGGATTGGTAAACTCGGGGCGGGGAGGGGAATGCAGCTACTCTGGATTGAAGAGTGGGTCTGGCTGATACGTTATTAAAGACTAAACCTCTGCCTGGCAATCAACTAATGCGAGAGTTTGGTGTTTAGGTTTCATATCCCCAAAGATCTTTATTTTCAATTTATCTCCATTTCCAAGAAAAAGGAACTTCTTGTGCAGCACCAAGGAGACCATAGCAGTTAGGATTACCCCACAGGGTAAAAGCTGCTGGACTGCAAAAGCCCAGCGTAAGCAGGGGTTCCCAGCCTCAGATCAACTTTAAAAAGCCAATAAAGTATACTAGAGCATATGTACACTAGCTTTATGATGTAAAATGGTTCTAGTACAGTTATTCAGGTTGCATTGTAAATTAAATGGGCAGCTGCTTAAGATGTTCAATAAAGATTAGAGGAAAGTGACTTTAGAATAGTTTTTTTTTTCTAATACAGTAGGAAAAGCCCAGACAAGAGGCTTGAAAACTTTAACAACAAACATTTAAAAAGGCAGTCTGTGTTTTTACAAGTGCTTATCTTGTCTACAATTGGAAGGAATAGTGACTCCCACTCTCAGGGCTGAATTGCCTTGCTGTATTGTAGCTTGCAATAAAAGAGAAAGGAGTGCTTCAAATATGAGAATGTTACTCATTCAAATGGATATTGATTTGTAATCATTTTCCTTTCATGTATTTATTTTCTTATTTCAATAAACCTGGACTTTAGGCAGAAGTTATTATATATCATTCAGCACTCAATCATATTACTTCATATATAGAATAATGAATAGACATTCTTGATTATGAATATTGGTCAGCTGGTCCATCTAAAACTAATTATTTTGTTCAGTGGTATATAATAAATAGTTCTGATAAAGAGAAGGTTTCCTTTAGAAATGCTAAAGTCACAAGAGTCTCAGGAAACATTCCAGTGTAGTGGAATGGGACAGCAAATCATTCATTTAAAGAAGAAGAGATAATGTAGGGTTTTGTTTGTTTGTTTTGTTTTTTGTTTCCCAAACATCAAATATATCCAGACTGGCCTAAACTCATATTCTTTAAATGTATCCTGGATTACTATCTTGCACCAATATCTCAAAATTATCAGCTCAGCATAGACCATATTTGCGATAACTCTTTAAATCCTCCTGAGTATTTTCTAGCTTCTCCTAAATATAACTAGATTTGGTTGCACAACAAGAACATGTTCCGTATAACTAGTACTAAAAGGAGGAAACATTATTGATTCTAGGTTTTAATATAGTTACTATAGTAGTAACTTGGTGAAGGCTTGCAATTTCATGCTTCCCAGATGGTATTTGCACAATGTCTCAGCAGCCAGGAAAAGCTACCACTACAGCCTGCCCAGAGGCAGATGTCTTCTTTATACAATTACAGTACATGGCAGGAAACACAGGTTTCTGAGCCAGTAAACTTTTCAGTATATAGGTTTAATTTTTGTACTGTTTCAATAGTTTGTATTAGATATATTTGAGAGGCTAAGATCCTATCTTTATAATGCAAGATTTCTTTGGTATGTGTCATACTGACTAATACATACTCTCAAGATGGTTGAAAGGGCATCTTTCCTTCATCCTTCTCATATTTCCTTCGTGATCATAGTTCATCATTTGTCTCTGTATGTGAACAAACTAATAATGATGGAGGAAATGCCGCTGCTTATAGATAGGGCTTCTCTTTTTCAGGGGTTAATTTCATTTTATGAGTTTATTTTATAGCAATTTTTGAGTTATATGTAGATGTCCAAAAATTGGTGGTTTTCCAGGTTCTTTGCATATACTGTAATGAGTAATGTACGCTATATACATTGCTTATGACAGTAGTACATACTGTAAAGAGTAACCTGTTTATAATGTTCCCAAGTGTGCTCTAAGGTAGTACTGTTTTAAATAGCACTATGTTAAAGCTCAGTGGGGAACTTTTAGTGCACACTAGCAGAGTCTACCTGGACCAATTATTGAACAACATGGTTTAGAAAGCACATCCCCATCGTCCACATTACTGGTCCGTATAGACAAGTCCCTTAGATACATTTAACTTTTTCTGGTGTTTTTCCAGTGTTTATAAATATATAGGGGGTTGTTGGGGGTTGCCCTTTTTTTTGTAATCAGGGTGTGCTTTAGTGGGATTTATAGGTTAAAACCAAAAATCAGAAGCCCTTCATGTAAGGCTAAATCCTCAGAAAAAAATCCATTGACATTCGTAGGCTTTATGCAATATTATTTAATTTATGTATTTATTAATCATATTACCATAGCAGCTAGGAACCTTAGTCACAAACCAGGACCCCATCAGGCTAGGTACTGTACAAAGAAAGAATAAAAGGCCCTATCTCAAAGAGTTTATAATCCAAGTATGAGACAAGGGACAAAAGATGGATATAGATAGACAGATGAAGAGTACAAGGAAACAATGAGACAGTTTGGGTCAGCATGTGATAGGCAGTGTTCTCAGCACACCAGCAGCCTAACTGTTGACAAGTTTTTTTGTAGCCATGGCAAAGGAGAGCTTTAAGGAGGGATTTAAAAAAGGATGATAAGGTGGTTTTGTAGATGTTTACAAGCAGCTCCTCCCAACTGTGAGGAGTAGTGTGGGAGAAATCATGAAGGTATTTGCTTAAAAAATTAACAATTCAGTGATGGAGGCTGGCACAATTTTCCAATTAGAGGTGGGAGTCAATATTTAGATAGTGAATGAGAGATGGTGAGTAGGGTGGGGTTAGGTCATATAAGGCCTTGAAAGTGAAGACGAGGAGCTTATGTTAGATGCAACAGAGAAGGAGGAGCCAGTGGAGAGGTGCTCCGGTTCACCGACGTTCACTGGGAATTACGGCCACTGGGAGCTGCGGGCGGCTGTGCCTGCAGACAGTCAATGTAAACAAACTGTCTCGTGGCCCGCCAACGGATTACCCTGATGGGCCACATGCAGCCTGTGGGCCGCAGGTTGCCCACCACTGGTTTAGAGCGTCATCTTTAAAGCACTACAGCAGCACAGCATTTTAAGTAAACACTGCCTTTAGGCACCCAAATAAAGTGGACTGATCATCACAGATGCTAAGTGCATTGTCTTCATTTAGACTGTACATAGAAATGGAGATCTACAAGGGATAGGGTAAATTTAAAAGGCTTTTTATTAATGAGGCTTTTCCACTATTCACACTGCTCTCAGCAGCACACTCACAGAAAGAGAGAGAAACCATATAAAAGTGTCCCTTATTGTCTCTCAAAAGGGACAATATGCCAGTTATCTAAGTGTGTGTAAATACAATACACTGAGCACCCACAATTCCCACTGACTCTTAAAATAAAGCCACTTAGGTTCATAAAAATGGATTTAGCATCTTAACGTGAGTTTCCCAGGTTTGGAAATGTTGATCCACAGAAATAACTATATATAGCAAATATAAACCGTGTTTTCCTCAAGCCATAAACATGAGCTAGTTATCAATAAACACCCCACCTTAACTAAAGAATCAGGTACAAAGATGGGTTATTTTGATAGTTCACTGAAAAACTGTTGTGGGTCCAGATCCTCAACTCTGTATCTTGGTGCCCGTTCCTTGGTGCAAAGCTGCTCTACAGCTTCCTAATTCAACCCCCTGTTGAATTTCCCAATTGTGGGTGGGTCTTCAGTTGGTGTTGAAGCCCTTCAACATCTTCCCCTTCCTTGCAGGCAGTGCATTGGGCGTGACTGGGGCCTCCATATACCTCAGTAATCCCAGGCTGTTGTAACAGCTCCTTGGAGCCACAGGCAGCCAGCACAACATAAGCAGCCCTCATGCTGCTATACCTTGCACCTAGGCCCAACCCAGCACTCAGTGGACAAGGATTAGGGTGTGGTCTGCAAAGGTGATGTTAAGACCACATCATTCAAGCTCACCATTCCCCTTCAATCAATGAGAAATCTGAGAAATCAGACATTGCAGAGGGACCTTCAGCAAACGTTACTCATTTTCTAGGTTTTCTGATAGGAGCACTGACTAGTCTGCATGTCAACCAAGTTTTCACTTCCTTTGAAGCCAGAAAGAGGCAGCTTTACCCAAAGAAAGAAAGAAAGAAAGAAAGAAAGAAAGATGAATGTTTGCTCCCTAAGCTCCATGCTCAACAGGTACAGAAAAGTACAGCATAATCCTATCTTGCTCAGCTTTGCTTTTACTGGAACAAAGCTTTTCCTTTTGTTCAGTAGGAAAACACCACATACTGATGTTCACACTCTGAAAAGAAAGCTCACCTCTATCATGTGGATTTCAAAATAAGATTGATTTTGCAAGAATGTAATAGTGCATGTAATCAGGGGTACTCTTGGGGAAGAAGATGAGGCTTTGCTTGTGGAAATCAAATTTAACATTTCTTCAGAGACCACCTACTAATTATAATTCCTAAAACTCAGTTTATTTTCATAAGAACATCACAGCTGCCCCAACCTGCCACTGCCTCAAGCCCCTGTTCTGAGATCCTGCATTCAGTGGTGCTTCCCTGAGGCACTACAGGAGAAGCAGAAAAGATTGAAGGCAGCACTGATTAATCTAAAGCTAAATTATTTTTTGTAGATAAATATATTCTGTATGTGCCCCAGGCATCTGAATTTGACATTTGCCTTCTGCTGATCATTTCAAACAATGAAAAGAAACCAGCCAAGAATGATCTGGGAGGAAAAAAAAAAAAAACACTTTTAAGCTACCGTTTTCTCTTTCCATCCCTTCCTTCCTCTTTAATCAACAACTTGTATCAAAAGTGGCTCATAGGAACACATTAAATGAAGTACACATTTTTATATCCCCCCTTCCATCAGTCCAGTACTAAGTGCTTCAGTGTCATTAGGGTCTGATCCAGTTCCCATTAAAGTCAATGGAAAGACTTGAATTTCAATGGGAGTTGGATAACACTGTCTCTATTCAGCCTCAGCAGAAGGTTTTCACTTCATTACTGGGGCAACCTTCAGCTGAAGATTGCAAATCATCACATAATTTTCTCTCTTCCTGTTTCTTTTTAACACTGTGTCTAATGCTTCACTCATATTGCCATTTAAGATACTGTGGTTGAAGCTGATGAACTGGGCCTTGCAGAGGCCTACTACCATGATATGAACCCTATGGAGGAGATTTTGTACTGCGCCACTAAGATGCATAGTGGCACAGAATTCACAGCCCCAGTGAAGCAGGGACTAATGGTAGCTTTATGCCAACTTTGTGCCTTCCTGATCCTCAGCTGTTCCAAACATTGGAGAAACTCAAGTGTGACTTAGATTTCCTCCCAAGACTGTCTAAGTTATGGCAGCCTCCCCAGGCTGCTCTGTGGGCTTCAGGACCATCCAGAATCTCTGCGGTACTGAATGCTGTGACCCCACCCAGCTTGCAAGGAGATTCTCAGGAGGCAGCCTTGTGGTTACCTTCTACAGTTTCTGCACATGGGGAATACTGGATATGGGGCTTTTAGAGTCCTGTTAAATCACTCCAGCAATTTTACACACCATAAAGGGACTGAAGCAGGGGTTAGAATTTCACCATAAATCTCTGGCTGAAGCAAGGTTGAGGATCTCACCCTAGATCTCTGACTTCTATTTGATTATTTTTAATCACTTACGATTTTTTTTAAAATTATAAAGCACAGTGCAACAAGCCAAATACAATATAATTTTCATTTGGGATTTTATAATCTACAGCAGCCCTATGAATCATCTCATAGTTCAAAGATAATTCATTAAGTTACATTCAGCCAAACAGTGAAATGCCTCATGAAATATGACAGCATTGCAGAGATGCACACAAGTCTTCTCTGCACTGAGCCTTTCTATTTGCAAAGTTTCTTTGGGGGGAAAGAGTTCTCCCAATTAATGACATTCTTTATCTATAGGATTTATACCCAGATAGTAATTCAATGTTTACTCTTTAATGTCCTGATGCTACTACTACATCTGCATTGGAGGACTGCGTATGGAGCCCTATTGCCTTCAGTGCAGATCCTGTTCCAGGACTCTGGACTAAGTTCCAACTGTAACTGTGTGTTCTGTACTTGCCTCATTTGCCTTCTTCTGTGTTATTGATTTTCAGCTATTTTTATTTCACTATTGTATTAAGTGAGCATGCCTTACATTTCTCTGTATTTACAATATTACAACAGCCCCTTTCCATATGATACATAATTTCCAATGGGGCAGAATATACTCTAACTTGTTCCCTTAATGAAATTTTGACCCTATCTATACCACATTATTACAGAAATTTTATTTTTCCTTTCACATAGAACCATCTGAGGTTTTCCATATCATGATTCCCACTTAGGTAACATGTTGGTTGGAATGGCCTGTTCTAGAAGAGCAGCCTTTTGGGATCTGCCCACCTTTGCTAAGGGATTTATTGTATTGTTATTTTACCTACTTAGGGCTGCAGCTGCTCATAGTATTTGCACTTGAAACATTTCTTTCCTATTTCTTTTAATAGTTACTCACATTCACATGTGGAAGCTTTTCTTCCGATATTTTCAGAGGCAGATGGATTAACAAAATATTACACAACCTGGGCCAGATTCACCATTATGGGTATAGATGTTCTAAGTGATACTCCACTGCAACTAGGGGGGCAAATATTACCAAAAAAGATCTTCAATCTCAGGGGAGGTCGTTGGGGTATTGGTATCCATCCTCTTCTGGAGGTCTAATAGAAGAAAACTGCTTTACATTTATTTAGGTGTTCACAAGGAGCCATTGAATGTCCACATCTCATCTTGCTCAAAACCACTTTTGGAACTGCCTCAGGTGACTGTAGGCCCACTGGTGGAACAGAGACTGTGGGCCTAGAGTCACCCTAGAGTTAAGGCGATCCAGGTCTTAGGCATGATTCAGGGCTCTGGTAGCTTCACTTCCATAGCTCCATTGCTATACTGTGGCCACCAGGGCCGGCTCCAGCATTTTTGCCACCCCAAGTGGCGGGGGAAAAAAAAGCCACGATCGGCTGCACTTTGGTGGCAGCTCTACCGCCGCCGCTTCATTCTTCAGCGACAATTCAGCGGCAAGTCCTTCCCTCTGAGAGGGACCAAGGGACCCACTGCCAGATTCCTGCCGAAGACCCGGACGTGCTGCTCCTTTCCATTGGCCGCCCCAAGCACCTGCTTGCTGCACTGGTGCCTGGAGCCGGCCCTGGTGGCCACACACTCCACTTGGATTATTGGTTGTCACAGCTTGTCCCAGTCCCCTTCTAGAAGGACACCAGTCTGTTCTGAGTGGACCCAACCACTGGATCTCATGTGATTCTAGGATTCATAAGTCAGGATGGAACTGGATCACTGTTCCTAGCTCTGGATCTTTAAGGCATACTCCCACATCTACCGCCTTTCCCTTGGAACATGACGTTCTACAGCCTTGAACTCCGAAACCTGTTCCTCGGTGCTCCTGAGGCCCCATTTGCTTATACATTCTCCCTCAGAGTACCATCTCTCTGTGGGTCCAAGGAACACAGGCTTAGCCAAGGAACTTCTTAACCAGTCAGAAGCGAAGAGATTGATTAGGGCTGTGACCGTTTACAATACAGCATGGAGCCCCTGAAACAAAATGGCATTCAAGATTGCATTCACAATTCAATATAGACATATCCCCCTTTGTTAGAGGGGTGACATGCTCATTTTCTCCCCCAGGAACAGGATAACAGGAGAAGCATCTCCCCACTCCAGAGAAGCAGGGCCAGCAACCAAAACATGTCAGCTTGGGTGGATGAGCCAGGCTTGCTGGACAATTGTCCTCTTGCTACACCCACAGTACTGTGCTCTGCCCAGAGCAGTGTGTCTTGGAGTTAACAACCCATTGAAATGAAGAGGAGTTAGCACCTTTCAGCTATCATTTCAGCCTTATAACACTATTCAATTCTTTGTGTAGATTACCTTAATTTATCATAAAATTTAGTTGCTAGATTTTTTTGGGGTGTTTTAACCATCATCATTTGACTCTAAGAAATATAAATAAATACAATCTTAACTTTAAAAATTACTTCATCTAAAATATCCTTTTTTTGTTTGATTGTTGCTTTTTTAAAGAAATGTAAGATGTATTTAAAACATACAGGTAGGCTGCTTCAAGACTTCAAGTCTATATAGACTTGTAGGGATGTGTGTGTGTCTCTCCCCTTCTGACAGGGTGGGCGCAGCTCACAGCCAGTGAGTCAACCTGGTGATTAGTTCAATTAGCAGTTAGTCCTTCTGCCAAACCCCTTAATCAGGGCAGTGAGCAGGCCTGGCCGGCAATCAGCCTCGGCCTTAATTAGTCTTTCCACCCCAGTCCTGCAATCAAGGCAGTTCATAGTTTATATCTCAGGCTGAATTTGGGTGATACTCCCCAGCAGTTCAGGGTGGGGAATTAGCTCCCAACTGGGAATGACAGCAAATGCGCCTGGTGCCCTAGCTCCGGCAGGTGCCAGACCAATTCAGGCCTCCTGGCCTCTTAGTGGGGAGGTGGCCACACTTCAAAGGTGGGGTGCCCAGGGTAGGGGGATGCAGGCCCTCCCACTCCACTGCATCCCAGCCCAGGGCCCTGGTAGTGGCGGGGTAGTTCGCCACTAGGTCAGCGGGCATCCACTCGCAACACGCTGGTCCGTTCACAATAGTTCCACAGCCAAACCCTATTCGGTGTCCATGGGCTCCTGCCTACCCTCCCCAGCTTGGGGTACCTGGGTCATCCTCGGTCTCCCCTGGGTAAATAGCCAACAACAGCCCCGGCAGTTCGTCGGCATTGCTGGTCTCTGGCAATTCAGGTAAGTCCTCTGGTCAGGCAGCGGTCTCTTTCAGCTCTAGGCTCTGGCAGCAAGGAAGAGACGTCCTGCTCCTCTGGCAGCTCTCCCCCTACTGAGCTAGGAGGCTGGCCTTTTATAGTCCCACTTCCTGTCCTGCCCTTCGCTTCGGGCGGGGTGGCTGCAGGTGGCCTGGTTCTGCCCACCAGGGGCTGATTTCGGGTCTCTCCCCTTCTGACAGGGCGGGATACTGCGCCTCCTTGCTACAAGACTCCTGAAAACCTGAAACCGCTCTCCAGAGCAAGTTACGTTTTGAAGTTTGACCAGCTCTCTCACTCAAAGCTCCTGCATCTCTCTCCAGATCAAAAATGAACCTGTTGCTTGTTGGCATTCTCTTTCAGCAATCCCAGATTCTGCTTCTAAACTATGCTTTACTGGAGTTTGGAAGCTCATCAACTATAGTACGTGCTGTAAGTTATGAAATCAGCACCCAGACCTGATTTCAGTAGGAAAAAGCAAGAGCAACAGAGAAAAAAGGAGAACTGGACACCACGCTGTTCATAAATCGTTAGACTTCTTAGCTAATCTGTGTATACATTTTTTATGTTCTGAAGTCTTTTTATCATATAAAGTGCTATTGTATAAAACAATATTGTTGAATTATTTTCATTGCATAAAGACTTCTGTGCCTAATACTGGATGCAAACACTTCAGTACATAAATACTTATATACCGAAACTTCATGAGCTGAAATGTATCTTTTCCATCAGTTGACCCAAAACTCTGAGTCCAAAAACTATGGATAAAGTCCCAGACCACATTTTCTTCCATTTGTGGTAGTCAATGTAGTGCTTGAAAGCTCAGCACAGACTGATTCTAATCTTAGAAGCATTATGGCCTGATTGTACCAAGCATCCAAGTTCCACAACGGTCTTTGAGCAGCTGAGTAGCACTGCCTAGAGTGCAAGAGGAATGTGAACCAGAGACCATAGATTAGGTTTGGTTTGGCTTTGGAAGAGGAGAGGTAATGTGGTACAAAGGGAGAATGGGGACCCTCAGCACACCCATGCCACAAAAAAAAAGGCATGTCCATTCACCTATAAAATTTCCCTGCTTAAATTTACCAGCATGCAAAAAGATCTTTGTGAAAACATCTCAGCATATCTAAAATATACCTTCTTGAAAAGATTCACTCTACGTTCTCTCTCAGAAGAACTTATACATACACTTTTACCTACTAGCTTTGATAGTGACATTTTTCTCTGTGCACGTTCAATTTTTTTTTCAGTCCCTTACTTGGGAAAAAAAATCCTCCTGACATTAATGGATATTTGCCTGAGTAATGACCTCCAGATTTGTCATTGTATTAATACAAATAAATCTTTAATATTAATTAATTATATTAACTTTTTTCTACTGATTAAGAAATTAATCAATCAGAATACAGAGGTCGCTTCTTAAAACCAGTAACATATATTAGCTGAATGGTTATTATAACTCTATTATGTCATTTTATATTGGACAAAGGTATTCCAATGAATATATATTCTTGTTTGTTAATAGGCTTTTATATTTTCAGGAAAAAGGGAATATCCCTCTAGAGAATTTTGGCGGTTGGTACTTGATTCCAAGATTTGACGCTGGTTGTCCCATACATTTTTATTCTGACTTCCCCACTGCTTTCAGTGGGGAGTTCTGCTTAAAATAGAAGGCAAAATATAGCCCATTTAGCCTTCTAGTTAGATTGCTTTTAAACAAAATCAAACAAATAATTTGTAATTAAACCAAACTGATAGCTTTTTATAACAGTGCTTTAAAATAAATCCATTACATTTTTAGTCTGATGTATGACTTATGAGATAAATGTGTAATTATTCTGTGTACAAAACAAAAAAAATTTGGACAATCTAAGTTGACCTGCTGAGTGCATAAATCTGTTTTATATTTTCATTATATGAAGCCGCCTTTTAAATTGACAAAATAAAATTAAGTTGCAGTTTGTACTTCCCATTTCTGTGCAATTAAAAGATAAACCATACAATACTCTATTTTTAGTCTGCTTTACAAGTGCATTGTGACTGGATGGGCCATCATAGATTAATTGGCTATTACAGTGATCTATGGCTTTAGTAGTTATTCATCAGTGGTTTTCATTACACAAATAGAAGCAAGAATCTGTTGCAAATGTTTTTTTTGCAACTGGTCCCTAAACATTTGAACATGCCTTTTATGTATGAAGCGTTAGGTTGCAAATACATACAGTTGTGAAAGGTTTTTAATGTTTTTACCTCTGAAATAACCATTAATCATGACTGACTTACTCATAATAAATGAGACAGACTGGCAGTCTGTTATTGTCCCAGGGTGAGACACCTGCAGAGCCACAACTTTCAGGGAAGCACCATAATCCCCACCCCCAGCAAATGGGGGAAAACACATTTTCTGTACTATTCCTTGGGAAGGTGTACCTTGCACTCCCTTCTGTAGAGAGACAGCTGCATTGGCCAGTGTTTGGTCCTTTTGTGGAGCTGACATTAACAGACAGGAGTTGTCATGTTCAAGGGAATGTCCAAGACTGCATTTATTACTAGCCCTTCACTTGTGTCTCCCCTACCTCTGCATTAGCAACTCACAATCCAGTCCTATCTATCTAAGTTTATTTCTCATTAATGAAGTATTATTGGAGTGTGGCCTGTTAGTAGAATAGGTGCCCAGAGAGCTACAGAATAAGCATTTTCAAATCAGTTGTATTACATGGCTAAAAATTATTTGAATGTTGGAGTGCAACAGTCAAACAATAAACGTTCATTGTGGAGTGCCACTAACTGAACACAGTTCTCAAAAAAGCAGATAGACACAAAAGCTATGGGATCCAATTGGCACGTACATGCCTAGATGCCGACTTTAAGAATTATGATTCCAAATGCTTTAGGCACCTGCCTCCTTGTTGCACTTGATCCTAATAGAGCCGTCAGGTGTTGAAATGTCTCTGATACAGTCTAGAGTCAGGCTGCTGCAGAAATGGTTGGTTTGGTTCCTTAAGGATGTAGTTCTTACATATTAGCTTTTGATCATTGAGTACTTGCTAGTTTTTGGGGGGTGGAGGGGTCCTTCTTCTTTACTGGCATACAAATTACATTTGAGAACAACATTCTTCACGAATCCCTCCTGACTGCCGGCTACTATACCATTTTATTTTTAAAAGAGGTGGTCCCAAAAGCCCATACCTGTCTTTGTCAAGAATTGATGAACTACCATAAGCACCACTGAAAGCCTGATACATGAGTCACTTGCACATCTGTTTTTCTTGGAGAATTATTAAGCTATTAAACTACAGCTATCTCAGCTTTACACCATGAACTTTCACTGTGTGCAAAGGATGAATAGCTTCAGTAAATTCCATTATACTAAAGAACAATGAGAATAGTGTATCTCTGACTTTAGAACAATGAAAGCAACATTGGGACTCTGATTGTTTTGTTGTGATTAGTTTGGTATTCTCATTTTTCTAGATGACTGATTTTCCTCAGGAGGCATATACAATAGCTGAATTTCAGGACACTGTTACATTTTATTATTATTTGTATTACTGTACTGTCCAGAGCTCTCAACTCAGATGTGATCCTATTGTGCTGGGTGTTCTATATAGCTAGAGATGAGACAATCCCTACTCCAAAGAGTTCACAGTCTAAATTGCTGACAAAGCGTCGGCAAAAGCAAGTATTATTTTCCCCTTTTTATAGATGGGGCATTGAGACAGATCCTGCCCCACAAAGTCTGAGTGACTTGCCCAAGATCACACAGGAAGTGTGTGGCAGCATGAGGCATTGGAACCCCATCTTCTGAATGTCTTATGCACTAGACCATTATAGATTTAAGAAAATGTGGGCCAGTCCCCTCCTGGACTATTAGTATTAAACCCTACAAATATTTCATTCTTTCAGCTTTTTGAAAAGTCACTTATTTGGGTGCCTAAATATGATTTTAGGAGTCTAACTATAGGCACCTAGGTTGGAAAATTTTAGCCTATGCATTTTTATACCACTGCTATCATCAACACACCTAAGAGCATAGGGAGCTGAATAACTCAGCAAATGACTAGTGAGACATGGAGCTTTCACATAGGGTTTCTGTTTAAATTCCACCCCAGACACTGATGCCAATAACTGTTACCATCCAATAGTTGTTTCTCTTTCTTGCTGGTCAGATGTCTACATTACAAAGCCATCACCACAACCAACTCCCTGATTAGTAATCGCAGCAGAAGTGAAGACAGAAGGGTTGTCATCATTCTTAGAAAACGTCAGTGGGTGCTAGCAGTTCCTACACTCTGGGATTTTTCATTTTAGCTTTTCTCAACAATTCACACACACACAGCAAGAAAAACACTCGGTAAAACTAACCAAGCTTCATTCCTTCAGGCTGGGAATGAAGAAACAGAATGTGGTTCTGTCGTTTTTATTTTGAAATATCAAGGCAATACTCTGATACTATGCAGGGGGGAGGTCAGATGATAAAAAAATACAGACTTTAAGGCCAGAAGGGACCATCATGATCATCTAGTCTCTCCCTCTGCACATTGCAGGCCACAGAACTTCCACGCTGCTGCAATAAACCCATAACCTCTGGTTGAGTTAAAGACTTCAAGTTACAGAGAATCCACCATTTGCACTAGTTTAAATCTGGATGTATGCCATGTTCCAGAGGACAGTGAAAAAACCCCAGGGTGTCTGCCAATCTGACCTGGGGGGCAATTCCTTCCTGACCCCAAATATGGTGATCAGTTAGACCCTGAGCATGTGGGCAAGACCAAGCAGTGAGACATCTGGGAAAGAATTTTCTGTAGTAACTCAGAGCCCTTCCCATCTAATGTCCCATCACCAGCCATTGAAGATATTTGCTGCTGGCAGTCACAGATTGGTTACATGCCATTGGAGGCGGTCTCATCATATTATCCCCTCCATTAACTTATCAAGCTCAGTCTTGAAGCCAGTTAGATGTTTTGCCCCCACTGCTCCCCTTAGAAAGCTGTTCCAGAACTTCACTCCTCAGATAGTTAGAAACCTTCATCTAATTTCAAGCCTAAACTTACTGATGGCTGAGTCAACATTGCCGTTTAGCTTAAATAATTTCTTCCCATCCCTGGTATTTATCCCTCTGATGTATCTGGAGAGAGCAATCATATCTCCCCTCAGCCTTCTTTTGGTTAGGCCAGACAAGCTAAGCTTCGAGTCTCCTCTCATAAGGTAGGCTTTACATTCCTCTAATCATCCTAGTAGCCCATCTCTGCACCTGTTCCTGTTTGAATTCATCTTTCTTTAAACATGGGTCTCACCAGTGCCTTGTATAATGGTACTACCCTATCTCTGCTGGAAATACCTCGCCTGATACAGCCTAAGACTGCATTAGCCTTTTTCGTGACTGCATTACATTGGTGGCTCATAGTCATCCTGTGATCAATCAATACACCAGGTTTTTCTCGTCCAGTCTCTCTTCCAACTGATGCGTCCCCAGCTTATAGCAAAAATGCTTGTTGTTAGTCCCTAAATGCATGACCTTGCACTGTTAAATTTCATCCATTTCTGTTACTATAGTTTGAAGATCATCCTTGTATCTTGATCTTCTTGTAGGATATTCTGATCCTGCTCTATATTGGCAATAACTCCCAACTTTGTCTCATCTGCAAATTTTATTAAGAAACTCCCACTTTTTGTGACAAGACCATTAACAGAAATGTTAAATATGGTTGATACCAAGACAGATCCCTGAGGAGTTCCACTAGTAATCTCCCTCGAGCCTGACTGTTCACCTTTCAGTATGATCCTCTGTAGTCTCCCCTTTAACCAGTTTCTTATCCATCTTTCAATTCTTGTATATATCCCCCTCTTCTCCAACTTGACTAATAATGTCCCATGTGGAACTATATCATATGCTTTACTGAAATCCCAGGTAGAGTAGTTATACTGCATTTCCTTTGTCTAAAAAAATCAGTTCTCTTCTCAAAGAAGGAGATCAGTTTGGTCTAGTACTATCAACCTTTTGTAAAACCATGTTGCATTTTATCCCAATTACTATTTACCTCTATGTCCTTAACTACTTTCTCTTCAAATTTTCTTCCAAGACCTTGCATACAATTGAGGTCAGACTAACAGGCCGTTAGTCTCCTGGATCAATCCCCCACCCCTCTTCTTAAAAATAGGTACTATATTAGCAATTCTTCAGTCATAGGGTATGATCCTGAATTTACAGATTCATTAAAAATCCTTGCTATTGGGCTTTTAGTTTCATATTTCAATTCCTTTATTATTCTTGGATGAAGATTATCCAGGTCCCCCATTAGTCCCATTGAGTTGTTTGAATTTGACTTCCATCTCGGATGTGGTCATTTCTACCTCCATATCCTCATTCCCATTAGCCATCCTGCCACTACCTCTAAGCGCCTCATTACCCTTATTAAAAATTGAGGCAAAGCATTTCTTTAGGTGTTGGGCCATGTCTAGATTATTTTTAATCTCCACCCCATCCTCAGTGTTTAGTGGTTCCACTTTTAGTTTGTTTGTTTTTCTTTTTATTTATATGGCTATAGAACCTTTTACTATTGGTTTTCATCTCCTTTGCAAAGTCCAACTCTGCATAGCTTTTGGCAGTTCTCACTTTGTCCCTACACTTTCTGACCTCCAAGAGGTCCTTACTGATTCAGCCCATCTTCCATTCCTTGTAGGCTTTCTGCTTTCTCTTAATCACCTGTTTGAGATGCCTGCTCATCCAGGTTGGTCTGCAACCCTTCCCTACAATTTTTCCCCCCTGCTTGGGATGCAGCCTTCAGATAGTTTCTGTAACTTTGACTTAACGTAATTCCAAGCCTCCTCCACATTCAGATCTTTAATTCTTCAGTCCAGTCCACTTCCCTAGCTAATTCTCTTAATTATTTAAAGTTTGCCCCTTTGAAATCAAGACCCTACTTGCCGATCTAATTTTATTTATCCTTCCATTTAGTTTAAACTGAATTTGCTCTTCCCAGGTCTCTTCCAGGGTCTGCAACACTTTTTTATCTCACTTGAAAAAAAGGTTGTCTCCTACAACCAGTTCTTCTATGCGGTTCTCACTACTCAGGAAAACCAAATATAAAATGGCATCACCTCTTGTTGGGTTGGTGATTATTTGGTAAATAAATCTGTCAGCTATCATATAACCAGGAAAATCTGGGCTCTACAACTATTAGTAGCACTTGTCCTCCAATCTGGTAAGTTAAAGTCTCCCATAATCACACAATTCCCAGTAGCATTTATTTAATTAGAAACAATAAAGAGCTCTCTTTCCAGATCCAGATCAGATCCTGGGGGTCTATAGCATACTGCAAGCACTATCCCATGGGAACTGTTGGTAGCTTTCTTCTCCAAAGTAATTTTGACCCAAACAGACTATGTTTTATCAATTCCATCCTTCTAATTTCTTTACAGTCTACTTCATTATTAATATATAATGCTGCTCCACCACCTTTACCCCTAGATAGAATTAGGTCCCAGTGCAGAAGCTCAAAGTGCAGAGGGGAGTTTCCTTGTATCCTCCCTTCTCAAATTGTGCATACATGTTTTGCTCATGTTATGGCTCAACTGCCAAGTTTTTACAAAAATTTGCTAGTCTTACTAAAAATGTCCAAACAAACATTGGTGAGCAAATGAGCAAACATTTTGTCCTTTAGTTCTCTCTCTTTATATATGTCCATGAAGTTACTTGTTCCCATGTTCACTGAGTTCCCAGCATGAACTGTGCCAGTGAGTTGGAGCAGCAGTGAAAGCTTTTTCTAAAACAACATTGTAGCATTTCCTGCATTTGTCTTTTTATTCTCCACTCAGCATATAGAATAAGTACTAGATATCAAAACCTTTGATGTTAGCACATTAAAATATTTCTTACTGAAACAAAAGAAGCTTAAAGAAGGGGACAGAAACACCAATAATTCAACTCTTAGGACTACTGTGTCTGTTATGAAGATAACAACTGACAAAGAAGTCCTAAGGGCTGAAGCACTGATATGCCTCTTCCTCCTGGCAAATGTATTTTGTTTCTGAGTGTAGGACATTTAACTATTCTAACTGCTGAATGGCAGCATAGTGCATCTTGTAAAGATTGACAGCACAGCTGGTGGGGAGAAAAATATCCAAGGGAGCTTTGTCTCAGTATAGACATACCAGCCTTTAACACTCATGAATTCCCAAACTGGTCTGTATGATTTGGTCGATGTCCAGCAGAAAACCAGTATGTTGTAAACCCATTTTTTTAAAATGTCAGATACCCACTAAGATATTTGGGTGACTGATTCCAAAGCTGAAATAATATTGGATACTTTGTGAATGTATCATGGACTGGTATCTTTCCACTCATGATTTTCTTCAAATATTCTAGAATATCAAGTAGGTTTGCAAACTAGGAGATTGATTCAAACGTCCAAGAAAAGTAAACCAAATTTTGTATTCAGTGGTATCATTCAACCAACTCTCACTAAAATCCTGTGGAAAGATGAGTAGCATTCTGATTGTTTTAGCAGAAGTTGATAAACTACATCACTGACACCAAGTTTAGGTGCACTGGCACATCTTCTACCACCTGTAAGCAAGATTCAATTATTCCTAACACAGGAAGTTAGTTATATATAGGGGGCAGCAGAATGTGAGCAGACATTCACCCTGAGATGGAGCGTATGCAGCGTTCTGCTACAACCTTCCACAAGAAAAGGCCAGCTTTGAACTCTGGCTCCACCAAGTCAGCACTAGAACTGATTATTTGCGTGTGTTTAGTTTTGTTTTGTTACATTTTTTCAATTAAATTAAAAATATATATATCTTGATTCATTTTGAAAATTGTCTTAAGGGTTTATTTATTTTTTTTATTATTTTCACCCATTTTCTCCTGTTACTCGCCCCTGCTCCCTCCCCACCTTTATTTACAATGGGGAAAAATGCAAGTGGAAATTGATAAAAACAAACAGAAGATAAATCTTAAAAATAAAATGAAAATTTGTATTTTGATTTTTTGTCAAACCCTCCAGAACATTCTTGCAAAATTTGTAATTAAAACATTTTCATTTTTCTTGAACTCTTGTGCCAAAATAAACATTTAATTTTTGGCCTGTCCTTATCAACACATTTCCTGCTGATAGGCCTGCTCCTTTCTGGTCAGCCCAAAGACTTTTGGGGCCACCTCAGACAACTCTGGACCCAAAGCATGTGGGCAATTGTGGGTCACCTGCACGACTGTGCCCACAGTCTAGGTACACTAATACCTGGAGCCCACCACTGTTTTTTTTTATGCTGGTGGATACCAGGCAGGGAATCTGGCCAAAGGTTGCAGGTAAGAGACCAAGGGTGAGACCATACCCTTCAATCCAGCCTCTTTACACTAGGTAAAAGCCCAGATCTACCCAGTGCAGGAATTGAGGAAGACAGCCACAGATTGCCTTCTGAGGACATCCCCTGCTAGCTCTAAAGTCAGGGGTGTAAGAGCTGTGGGCAGGAGGAGCGCGTCAGGGTGGGGCTGCAGCATGCAGAGCTACAGAGATTTCAGGCAGTACTGCAATCCATAGTGCTATCTGGGGAGGCTGCCATAACTTACGGCTCATTGACATGAGGAAATTTACTGGCACTATTATACTGCTAGAAGCAACAAATTAAACTGGAAAAAGACACACCCTTAGACACAGTGTTTGAACTGTTTACATTTTCCAAGGGGTCTGAGAGCAACCCAGGATCACGCAGGCACAAAGATGGCTGCAAGTTCTGTGCATCTTTGAGAGGCACAGCATAGAACTTCACCCCCTAGCACTTCCAACATTATCTAATCATTGCTGCTCGTAATCTGAAAAATTGCTTTTGATCTGCACCCACAGAGATTATTAGCTTCAAAAGGTTTTGTGAGCACATAATGAAAACAAGCTGTTGCTTCCCAAGCAGAATTTTTTTTTTCCCCAGACATTATGTCATATTTACAGTAATTGGTCATCATCAGAGTCTTGCCTGAATTAGTAAGAGTAAAGATCTTTTACTTACAATACTCATGCCAGACACACACACACACACACACACTGAATTCTTCATGCTACATGAATGAATATATTAATCAGAAAATAGTCATTCAATACCTGAAATACAGTGATGCTGTGAAGGCTTCTGTTTGGGTTTTTTTCTGCCCATTGGGTCATAAGAGAATACTTCCCAGTTACCACCTAAAACAGTCCTGAAACAAAAGTGGTAATGTAACATCTCACTAATCTAAGCTCCAGTTTCCATTTGGAGAATTGACATGAAATATTTTGTTTCGGGGAGGTTTAACCTGAATCATTATGTTTTGTTTTATTTAATTGACCCAAGATATTTCATTTTGAATCAGTTAAAAAAAAGTAAACTTAATTTCCCTAATGCTTTGTCTTATCAAAGTAGAAGTTTGGGATCCCATGGTTGACCCAGGCTTCCTGGGGGTTTACATATCTCACAATGCAATGCATACCCTGCTGACCAAATGCTCCCATAATGCAAGAGAAATGCACTTTAACGTTGATCTGACTCATGAAGAAGCCTTTTGGGTGAATCCAACAAAATAAAACATTTCAATTTCAGGAATGTCAATTTTTTTCATTTCAACTGAAAGTATCAAGACAAAATGTTTTGACATTTCCTAATCAAAATTTTTGGGAATTTACATTCTGCAAAAAGTTTCACCTTTCAACTATTCATCCTATTTCAGGATGAAAAAAAAATTGTTCAAATGTCACTCAGCTCTACTATTAACACGAACAACTTTATTTTATTCTATCTACTCTCATTTGATAACCACAGCAGACAGCCACCTAAGAAAACATAATATTGGCATGGTACCTTTCACTTATTAGAAGGTAAGCCCATCATGAGGTGTATTATTTTATTTCCTAGATTTTTTTCTCCTTTTATGATGAGTGTGTATCTGATACAACATACTGCATTCTAGAGCACTCCATAGTTAGAACAAGGGACTGACAATCAGAATTCACTGTGCAGCTTTGGACACGTCACTCAGTCTTTTGTCCCTCAGTGTACTCATCTAATAGATAGAATTCTACTTACACATAAAAACATATCAAAGGTCATTAAGAGACACCCTGGGTGCTGTGGTTAAAATATTAGACTGACTCAAAAGACACATTTTCATTTGAGCTCAGCCACTGATTTTCTGGGTGACCTTAGGCAAATTACTTAATCTATCTGTGCTTTAGTCCCCCATCTTTAAAATGGGAATAATAGTACTTATTTTTCCCTGTCTTGTCTGTTTAGTCACCAATCCAGCAAATACTTATGCATGGGCTTCCCTTTAAGTCAACGAGACTACTCCTGCATGCAGTTAAGAACATGTATAAGGCTTTGCATTTTAAACAGTAAAATCTTTGGGATAGGAACTCATTCTTACGATGTGTTTGCACAGTGCTTAGCACAACTGGACATTGATCTCATTTGGATGCTCTAGATGCCACTGTAATACAGATAAGAAATAATAATTATGTTTGTAAAGCACTTCGAGTTTTTTTGGATAAAGGTCCAATATCAGTGCAACAAATTATAATAAGTGTCTGCTGTGGGAGAACTTCTATGTACTTTTGAAATCTTTTGAAGTATCACAAAAATATGCTATGATGTGGGAAGGTCAACTTCCAGAAGATAGTTCTTCTCTAATAAATACTTTTTATAAACTGTTATTTGATTAGAAAATGGAATTAGTTTTGGAATAGTTATGATAATCTTAGGACTAGCAGAACCATAAATAGCACAGAAATGATTAATTCCTGAGAAAATATAAAGTTACAATAAGAAGGCAAAATGATTTAGACAAATGTTATACACCATATTAACAGATGCGTATACTGTATAACCTCAGTATAACCACATTAAAGTATTAAGGACTCTAATTTTTGATTTTTTAAAGACGCACAATAACAATCTGTCAATTTCCCCCCAAAAATATCCTTTACTGTGTCTGATTGAATAGATAAACACAACATATATTTCATCTGTCCCTTGAACTTCAGTGTAAGTGTCTGAGATCTGGAGAAATCCTATTCACGTTTCATTCCAAAAACATTTCAAGCTCCATTTCCTGCAAAATGCTGATACTCACCATTACCTGAACTAATTGAGAATCATTATATGCTGCTCTAACTAACGCCCCCCTGTGATCTCTAAACCTCCTCTAATGTCTTCATGAGAAACAGCACATAGGGAATGTGATTGGTATATAGAACAAACTACCAATATACAGGCCGAGGGGAGAGTTTAAATTTATTATTACAAAACAGTGTGATTGGACCTTTATGACTTTGTTTTAAAAGTATATTGAGATTACGAACGTATAAGTGGCTAATTAAAATTGTTCTGTACATTTATATTTTAGATATAGGCTAGTTTATTTGCTATTACTCTCTTTGGTCATTTATAATTTTGATTATTTGTAATAATTATGAGATGGTGCAGTGAATTTAATAAACAGAAAAACTCTTAGGTTAAAACCCATTAAGTGAATAAAACCACAATGTGTTTTAAGCATTAAGGATTATTAAGCAAAAACTGCTACAAAAGTTTATAAAAATAACTATTACAATTAAATTAAAATTCCATTTAGTTATTAACAATATTGTGCAACAATCACAATATTTAAGGAGAAAAAATTGTATTTTCTGCTTAAATTATATTCCTGTTGCTAGGAATCAGTTTAATGCTATCTTTTTAGACTTTTAAATAAAATGGTTTTGGCACATGAAAGAAAGACAACATAAGAAACTGAATTTTTGAAAATTTCAATACTGTAAAATTTAGAGTAATTTTAAATGAAAAACACATCCAAGCAATTCTTGGGAAATTCAGATTTATATTATAACAAATAATTTTACTTTATATATCCCTTTTCCCTCCTGTCAATATGCTTGGATATCTTACAGCAAAATAAAAACAAATTAAATATTCTCTTGAAACAGAAATAGAGGACTGGTCTAATTTTAAAGTGGGAAGGACAGGGAAGCTGATAAATATAGCTCCCAAACTAGCCATTTTAAACTATTTTATGAAGAGAAAACAAAGGACAACTAATAGTTGTGGTTTGTTTTTAATGAAAAGGGATAAAATAAATTGTATTTCAGAGGTGGTACAATTTCCACAGGGTAGCATACACCACATCAAAAGCAGGTTCCCCTGTCCACCACAGGCAGAATGGTGGATTCCTAAAGCAGTGAATGGCACATGAGTTCAGATTATCAGTCAAAATAAGCCTCAAGGTGCAGGATTTAAATATATCCAGGGCCAACAAAATTAAGGAATTTTAAAACCAATAGAGCCAACTCAAATGAATCAGTGGTTGCATACGCAAACAACACAAATAATTTAGGATATGCATAATGTCTTTATTCCAAAGCCCAGTGAAGTCAACTGAAGGAGTTACACTGACTGCAGTAGGCTTTGGATCAGCCCAATATGATCACAATAGCTCAAACCATGCTACTTCCTGAGGTGAAAGTAAGCTGATGCGGTACAGCATACCAGCAAGAGCCGGTACACAGTCGACCGTACAGGCAGGGGGTAGCTTCCCCAGGTTGGCAATGTAAAGGGCCCAGGACTCCCAGCAGCAGCCAGATTTTTGGTGACCTAGACATTCCTGGTGAGACTGGGACGGCTTCCAGGGAATTCAGTCAGTGACAATGAATAGTTGCTTTGTCACCAAGGAATTTGAAATATGATGTCCCTCAAAAACTGATCCTGTCTCCCATGTAAAATGTATATACAAAACTTAATTAGATAATTTCTAACTCAGGGTAAAATAATGTTATGAGCTGGACAAAACCTTGTGATGGGTTGAGTTAAAACCCCATTTAGATTGGTATGTGTGTACTCACCCGTCAATTAACACAACGAAGCATAAGCCCCACTTAAGACAACAGGTGCGTATGAACCCACCCAGGAGCTTTTGGCAGAATATTGTGCTGGGTAGGGGTATATGTATGTGAGAGAAGAGAGATTTCACATAAACTGAGGTCAGATCAGAACAGATGGAGTGAGGCTGGTCTACAAAATTTACATTGGCATAGCTACATCTCTCAGGAGTATGAAAAATGCAGGAACCTTGGTCAGAACCTATTCAGAATATTTCTGGAGTCTAAGTGCACCTAGATTTGAATAACCACCACCTTCTAGTCACCTTGGAAGGTTTGTGACTGAACAGTAGTAGGCAAACATTCCTGCATCCTGCATGTAAAAAAGTTTAGACATTTTCTAATCCAGGGGTCGGCAACGTTTGGCACGCGGCTCGTCAGGGTAAGAACCCTGGCGGGCTGGGCCAGTTTATTTACCTGCTGACGCGGCAGGTTCGGCCGATCGCGGCCCCCACTGGCCGCGGTTCGCCATCCTGGGCCAATGGGGGGAGCAGGAAGCCGTGGCCAGCAGATCCCTCGCCTGCGCTGTTTCTCGCCGCCCCCATTGGCCCGGGATGGCGAACTGCGGCCAGTGGGAGCCGCGATCGGCTGAACCTGCCACGTCAGCAGGTAAATAAACTGGCCCTGCCCGCCAGGGTGCTTACCCTGGTGAGCCGCATGCCAAACATTGCCAACCCCTGTTCTAATCTGTGACCTGTTTATTGATTTTCACTGGAACCATACACTTGATTCAATAGCTTTTTCATTTTGAGTTTTATAGTTCTGTTTGGTCATAGCCACCTCCTGTTTTAATCAAACTTCAACAGCCTTTGAACATGGCAATGTCATGGCACTACTATTAGATAATACTTAGTCCTGCCATGAGTGCAGGGGACTGGACTAGATGACCATTCGAGGTCCCTTCCAGTCCTATAATTCTATGATATTCTATAAAAAAATAAGGAAGTACTTTTCCAGTTCATATAGGCTTAATCATAATGTTTCTCCAATGTAAAATAATCGGCTACTGCCACAATTATCCATGTCTTTATCTCCTCCAGACTGGTCTATTGTAATAATCTCTACATGGAGCTAACCCTGGAAAGACACTGCAAATCTTCATCTTATGAAATGCCCATCTTGTACATAGATAGGATTGGTAATGGGAAGGTTTTCTGGGTAGACATGTCACATAGGTCTGAGTAGCATGGCTGTCTCAGGCAAGCTGGAGCTATGAGAATCATCCTGCCAAGATCTTGTTTGAGCTTCAGGATAATTCTGGGAATCAGAGGAACTGGTGGGTATGCTTAGGAGATCCTTATCCCATAGAAACGGAAAAGTGTTGGATATTGATCCTGTCATGAACAGAATCACTGACATGAATAGAAGATTGCACACAACTCAAGGATGTTGTTGTGTAACCTGGCCTTGTGTGTAGTCCACAAACCCTAAGCCTGAAGATTGCCCAGGTGTGCTCCCCACTCCATGGCTGAAGAGTCTTTTATGAAAGTCATGGCAGGGAGCAGTGGAGAGAATGGCACTCCCCCATATACATTGTCTTGGCTCATCCACGAGCTCAGAGATGATAATATCCTGTCTAGGATGCATGCTGCTTGTCTAGATGGTGACTCAGAGTGATTGACTGACCAGAACCATGCCTGCAATGCTCTGAGGTGCAGTCTGCCATAAGGGGTCATGTATGTAAATTTGGACGTGTGACATAGGAGTCTGAGGCAATTCCTCACAGTGGTTTGTGGATGATCCTTGAGGGATATATAGAGGTTCTGTAGGGTCTGAAACTGTAAAGAAGCAGAAATACTCCAGCAGAGATCTAGTTCAGGACCACACCTATGAACCCTGCCCTTGCAGAGGCGATAAAGTTGACTTTTTAGGTCCAGGACATAAAACAGACAGTCTTTCATGGACTGGGGCATGCACCTGTTTCTGGAGTGACCCCAAAACCAATACATCCAGGTAAAGATACAAATGGACATCGATCTGGCAGAAGTAGACTACCACCACTGTCATGCCACCATGGTAAAGACCCTGGGCACTGATAATAGGCTGAATGGCAAAACAGTGAATTGGTAATTATCATCATCTCCTAACACGAACCGCAGGGACTTCCCGTGGCCAGGATGGATCACCACAAAGAGGTAGGCATCCTGTAAGTTGAGGGCAGCATACTAATCTCCCAGATCTATGAGAAGGATAATCATATACAGGGACACCACACATAACTTTATCTTCTTTATATATTTGTTGCAGGTTTAGGATCGGTCTGATATGTTTTGGATATTAGACAATAGTGGGAATGAACCTCCCTGCCCCGATGTAGAAGGGGACCTCTTCTATGGCTCCCAAGGAATGCAGAGTCTGCATTTCTTGCCTTAGTACAGACCTTGTGAAGAGTGACTGGGTTGGTGGGACAGAAGTGAGTAATAAAAAGAAAATGGAAGGTATATCCCAATCCCACCATGCTTAGCACCCCCTCAGACTGCCAGCCAGGTAGGAAATGGAATAATCAGTCCTGGAAAGGAGGGGGAAGGACCATTGATATCCAGGTGTCATAGTATGCTGTCTTCAACATAAGAGTCAAACCAACTGCTTTGAGCCTGGGGAGTCTAGACAAAGAGAACTAGGAATTAGAAGGCATCAGCCTTCTCCTCTGAGATGTCTGCCTTCTCTTAGATCGGCCCACCTGACAGAAGGGATAATACTACTGTCTAGGCTGGTAATGAGGACAATATTTTGTCCTCTCTGTAGCTGGATTTTAGAGGCCCAAGGACCTCAATACCACTCAGATCTTCAGCACGTACAATGACTCATCTGTTTTAGATAAGAACAAGGCACAGCCCTTGAAGAGAAGGTCCTCAATTGTCAGTTCCACAAGGATCCCCAAGAGCTGCAACCAGGAAAAATGGTGTATAGTGACTGTCATAATCATAGCCCTGGCTGCAGAATCTGTCATGTCCAAGGAGCCCTGCAGAGCTGATCAAGAGACAAGGCAGCCCTTAGCAACAAGGGACTGAAATTGTTCTCTGGAACCCTCTGGAAGCTTATTCCCAAACTGAGAGATTGCCTCTCAGTTAGAATAGTCGTACTTCACCAACAGACAGTGCGTAGTGACTGGCAATACAGAGCTGCAAATATGCTGTATAACAAATCTTTACCTTAAGGTCTAGCTTCTTAGCATCTTTTCCTTTAGTTGTCGTCTTAGCCCAACCCTGATGGGTTCTCTCATTCACTTTGGGTACAACTAGGATTAGGATGTAAGTAAAACTGCTCAAACCCTTGGGACAGAATCTCATATTTATGCTCAGTTTGTTTGGCCACAGGTGGAATGGAGGAAGGGGTTTGCCACAGAATTTTAGCTGGTTGCATAATATCCTTGTTTATAGGCACAGCTACTTTTCCTGCTGAAGTGGGTTAGAGAATATCAGTTTGTGGGTATTCTCCTCCATTAGTTCCATTTGATTCCCAGAGAGGCTGCAATTCTCCTGAGTAGTTTTTGGTACACCATAAAGTCATCCAGCATGGTAGAGGATTCTTCCAGTGCCAGGACTTCATCAGGTGATGAGGAGGATGTTTGAAAGGAGGCAAAGGGGAGAGCTCCCGAGTCTGGTCCTGCAATACCAGGGCAGGCTGATGCTCCAGAGCAGGATGAGGCAAGTCCTGTACTTGAGAGACCAAAGGCTGATCAGTAGCAACCTTCATCACAGTCTCCTGGTACAAGCAGGAGAAGATTCCCTCTAAAGGAATCTACCTGTGCAAGATATTGGCAATGTAGATCTGGATTCCGGGGGCATCCCCTATGGCATCCAATAGGGCCAATGAAGGGGTTGGTACCTCTGGCCCAAGTATCCCAACCTCTGGCCATTCTCTTCTCAGTCCTATGCTGAGGAGTATGGGAATGGGACTGAAAGGAAGCTCTAGACACTTGGTATCGTGAGACCTGAGAACCCATCTCAGATCCAAGGAACAATCTGGGTATCCTGAGAGCCAGGGGAGTACAGTGCCCGGAGGGGTCCTCAGCAACTCTGATCTAGATCCATGCCAGAAATGCAGTACCAGAGGATTCATGGATGCCTTCTTAGCTACTGGCAACATACAGCACAGAGGAGCAGGTACCCATACTGGGGAAGTCGAACTAGGCTGTACCAAGCCTGAAGTTGTTGGCCCCAGAACTGCCTGGTGACAATGATCTGAGCACCGATGGCAGTGGCACTAGTGGCACCAATAAGCATAACAAGTCCCTTGCTGCAGCATGAGCCTCTGCTGTTATCGGTACTGATATGGGCAATTGTCACACCAGGATCAGGGAAGTTTGATGTGTCTCAGCTGAGGACGTAGCCCATCTTGATGGTCCCTGGGAGGGCACTGGAGTCGACAGCTCTAGTCTATCTGTATGAGCTGGTACCAGGGAGTGGCATACTGAAGGGTGTACTCTACCATTGGTACTGGAATGATCTTCTGTGAAAGAGTCCTGCACCTTGGACTTCGAAGAGCCCAGTGACAACTTCTGCTTACATTTCTGAGGCTGGGAATGCTCTGAATTCTGGGCTCCAGTGACTTCTTTCTGCAGACATGGCTGATACCAGGGAGGGAGGGCACTACAAGAAGGAGTCTTTACAGAGCTTCCCTTGGACAACCATTGGGATTCCAACCCTGGTCTAAGGACAGTCTCCATCAGGACATGAGGTGATCCTCCCTCAGCTTCTTCATCTTGGCCTTTAAGCTGTGACAAATAGAGTGCCTGTATCTAACGTGGCCCTCACCCAAGCACTTGAAATAGCACAAATAAGGGTCATTGGCAGGCACAGGCTTTCTGCAGCCCAATCCGGGTTGATACCTGGGGACCTTGGCATGGGTTCCACCAGTACTACGTGACTGAAAGAAATCACCCAAGAACTAAATTTGAAATAAAATAAGAAATACAGAACCAAAATGAAAAAGTTTTAAGAGTCAAGTGGGGGAAAGAGTATCCCTAGGTAGAAACTGAGTAAAGAAGTTTTTGTTCACAGGGAACACAAATCACTCCAACCATGGATGGTAAGGAGCTGAAGGGGATCCGGGATGGGGAAGGCAGCTCTGCCCTTTATACACTTGCTTCCAAGCACAAAGGGCTTGGATAGAGGCAGGACCTATGGGTACTGCTAGGGAAACTTTCCAGCACCAGTGCACAGGATGCACATGCACTTACAGTGTAATGGATATATACATGCCCTCAAAGAAGCTCTCTTGTGCAAGGGCAGTCTTCTTTGTTACTTACCTGGACAGTGCCTAGCATAATGCAATAGAGTTCTGATCCTTAACTGAGGTTCATAAGTGTTCATGTAATACAAATAATCGTACCTAGTGATCCCCATTCCCAGCAACCCTCCTTTCCTGCCATTAAGAGGTTGGGAGGGAGGAGAGGACTTAATGGATGTTCCCATTTCATTTACCCCCTCCTCCTCCTCAACTAAGGCCGCAGACTGAGCCCATTCTTCAGTGTCTCTCTCAATATAATTATTTGCATTTGGTCAGAAAGGGAGGAGGCTGCTCAGAAATGAAGCAGGGTATTTCCTCTCCCAGAGAGTAGCATGCAAACTAGTTAGTTCAGGACAGCATTAATTTGAGACATAAGTACTTGTCCAGCACATGACATCATATTAACTACAGGGCCTGCTCATATACAGCTTCCATCATTTGTGTGTTTTATATAAACAAACACTTGCTAAGTGAACCATGACAAAGGACATACTTTTAAATTGAATAGTTACAAAACACAATAGTGACTAGCATGTGTTGTATTTAACCCATCTCTCTATTGCCTGTCTGTGAGGAATGATGTGGCAAGGGAATTTGCACTGAATTCTAAATTCTGAATGTTAAGAGACTGGTGAGAATAGACGTGTCACTGTTTTATAGACTATTGTATTGTCACACACAGAGGAAAGGCAGTATAGATAGGCAAGTGTGATTACAAGCGAGGTAAGTGCTTTATTAGTAATAATACATAAGTGACACAGGAGGTGAGCGTTATTTACAATTGGTATTTGTATTACAGTAGTGCCAAGTGTAGGACTCTATTGTGCAAGAAACTATACAAAAACATGTACTAAGAGTCTCTGCCCTAAAGAGCTTACAACTGCATTCCCTCTCCCAAGCCCCCTTTATATTACTGGAGGAGAGGATAAGGCTACAGTACTACCCAGAGTTTTTATCTGGCTCTAAATCCACCTCCTGCTCTTGATCCCTCCACAGTCTGCTTTTCTTTCCAAAATGTGGCTGCTCCTCCCTGAACTCAGTGCATCAACCTCAGACCAGGACCGGCTCTAACTTTTTTGCCACCCCAGGCAAAAAAAAAAGGCGGCTGGACTGTCGAAGCAAAAAAAAACGGCAGCCAAAGGGAACGCATGGAGGGTGGTCAAGGCGGCTCGCAGGGGGGTGAAGGGCAGCACCCGCCCACTCCCTCCACCCGTGGGCAGCCGGACACTGCAGCCCGCTCACAGCTGGGCGAGAGGGGCTCCCCCCTCCGGCCTTGGGGTGCCTCTCCTGGCTGGGCAGGCTCCGAGGGGGCCGACACAGGCAGCGCTGGCTGGGGTCTGCGACCTCCGCGTGGGGCCGGCATTGCAGCTGGGCTCGGCCCAGGGCAAACGGCGCCGGGATCAGTGGGGCCCGCCCCTCCGCTGTCCACTGGGCCGCCGCAGAACCCTCCCTCCCTCCGGTGCCCGCCGGGCCGCCGCAGAACCGTCCCTGCCACCACTGCCCGCCCGGCCGCCGCAGAACCCTCCCTCCCTGCCTCCGCTGCTCGCCGGCCGCTGCAGAACCCTCCCTTCATGCCTCTGCTGTCCGCCAGGCCGCTGCAGAACCCTCCCTCCTTCCGGTGCCCGGGGCTGCAGGAAGTGCTGGCTCAGCTACTCCTTTAAAGGTGGCTCGGCTCGGCCGGGCCAGGCTCAGAGTGGTGCGGGAGGCGGAGGCCGGTGCAGGCAGCGGGGAGTGGCGCGTCCCGGGGAGCCCGGCGGCACGATGAGCAGCAGGGATCGCTGGTTCCTGCCCGCCCCGGACCGGAGTCCATGCCCCTACAGGGCTGGGCTGGCCGCCCCAAGATTGGCCGGAATGCTAACGCTTACAATGTGCCGCCCCAGGCACGTGCTTTCTTGTCTGGTGCCTGGAGCCGGCCCTGCCTCAGACAATGTTGTTCAGCTCCCACAACTCAAACCACCAACTATCTGCCAGTGCCCTTATCTCTTGTTCCTCCAATCCTGCCTGATTGTTCCAAGTCCCTGTACAGACTGCCAGATCCTCTAAATCCTCCAGTAGAAGTGGGTGATTTATTTATTTGGCAAATGTACATTCACAGAAAAACACACCTCTCAGAACCCCGCAGCCATTTGTAAATTTGGGTCAAATTCAGCAAATATTTTCAGCTGAATTTTTTTTCCTATGGGCTGGAATAGCAGCTGCAGCACAACCATGACAGTGGTGCAAGGACTGAGGCGGTGGATTCACATAAATCTGGATCCTGCTGCACCTCTGCCATTTTGGGCTTTCGTGTAGAGTTGGCATGGAGACTTTTTACAGAAATCAGGGAATGCATGGCAGACACTTCTCCAGCAGACACCTGCCCAGCACCTAGGTGCCTTGTGCTTTTCAGAGGCCCTCTGCACTGTGGATAAATTTCAGTGTAGATGATTAAGTAGTAGCATAATTTTCATATATTGCTGTATTTGCCTGCAGGCAGGTCACTGATGTCTGTATGTCATCTTCATTTTGTCCCATACTTACCTTAAAACACATAAATATGGCATTGGGAGAAAGTGTTTACCTTCTATGTTGATTTTTCACTCCCAAATATTTTCAATTTGTTTTCTGCTGACTTTCACAGAGGTCTCTCACTTTTGCAAAAATGAAGCCATGTGATTAAACAAGCCACTTTTCTCTTTGACCTTCAGTTTACCTCCTCTTGGGATACAATTTACAGTTTCACTCCGTGAGAAAGAGAGAGGTTTGGAAAGGGGAGGGAGGAGTTTGTTAGCAAAACTGCTAAACAAATTTTGCCAGCAGCAATATGCATAAATCTACTTCAGACAAACCCGTAAGTCTTTCACCTGTTTGCAAATTTAGTGGGAGAAAAGCATTTTCTAAAGCCCCATCCAAAACAAATTTATACTATTTTTGTGCTTAACTTTCAGCTGCAGAGGAATGAGATCTATTGGAAAGAAGAGCCACACTTTGAAATTAGAGGGCTGTGGGTTTTTTTTAAACAAAATGCTTGAGAAGGAAAGCAGAGCAACCTTTATACACTTCTTTATGCAACTGCCAATCAGCTAAAGCTGCTTTTTTGCGGGGGGAGTCCAAAGTCCTAAACTGGTCTTTAATGAGGATAGGTGATAGAGGGTTTTTTTGTTTGTTTCACTCAATTCTTTTTATATTGCATTTAATCATATTATAGAACAGCCTTTTGTGAACACTGTAGTGCATCCTTGAAACCTGTCATTTGTTTTCATTGTCCTTTAGACAAGTATGGATGAGGGAGTAACTGCCTGGCCTTATCACAGAAAATATGTATATGATCTAAAATAGCTCCCGCAGGTCCTTTGTGGCATGAGTCACACCAATCTTGTCTCATTGTTTTTACCAATCTTGTTGGCTCCTACGTAAGAAAAGTCCATTTTTCTGTTTAAATGGAGCACAGTGATGAACACAAGCAAATTGGACTTGCTTATTTTACCCCTTGTGAGATAAATATTCTGCTACTGACATTTTACTCAGTCTGAAGTTATGCTACGCATTTATGTGATGAGACTCTGTCAAAGAATCTAAATCTGCTGAAGTTTGGTAAATCAGATTTTCCAGGCAGAATTACTTTGGCCTCAGTCAAACCTGATAATCCCATTGATTGGCAATGGTGTTACTTGTGTTTGTCAGGGTACAGAACTAGGGACGAACAACAATGGGCTTGATCTAAAGCTCATTGACTTTGATAAGTACTGGCTCCAGCCCTATCTGGTAAGGTCTTCAGTTCTGTTGGATAAATTTTAATGGGGGGGGGGCATCCTTCACAAATCAAAAACCCTAAGAATGTAAATGTTACATTATGATTGTTCCTCTTCTTGGGGTGAAGCTGAAGTTAATTCTGAACAATCACCACTGGAGGATGGCTTGGGGCATTGATTGTCCAAAGCCAAATTCTGATTGGCTACTTAGCTTGGTTTAGTTATGCAGAATTCCCAGCAGTTCATAGTCGGGAAAAAATATCCCCATGTCCATTGTCAAATAAATGGGGTGGTGGGAGCAAGCGAGAGAAGTTCTCTCTCTCCGGCCCCTCCCCTGCCATTCTACACAATGGTTGTAGACATTCAGAGCTAGTCGTCACCCTTAGCCTCTCTCCTTCTGCCAGACTTTTTCTTCCTCACAAGCTACTCAGTGTGCTCCTCTCTCTCCCCGCTCAATCTGCCCTCTCCTCTATTTCTTTCCCATCATAATACAGGAAAAGCAGACAGGCTGTTTCCAGCTGCTCCTGAACACTAACCTGGCTATGGGATAACATAGCAAATTTAATATGAAGTGCAGCTGCTAGTGCTTATCCTACAGAGGCGCTTCAAAAAGGAAGTTACTGCTCCAGTGCAGTTTTGGACCTGGTGATCAGAAGCACCTGGAAGCACCCAGGCTGCTTGTCAATTCAATTTTACACTGGTGGAGTAATGATCCAACAGCCACAACTTAAAGGGATTTGCAATCTGTGTCCAAAATTTGCAGCTTGGGCCCATTTCTAGTTACCACCATTGTCTGGAAAGAAAAATATATGAAGCCCTTTGAGTAAGCCAAACATAAAACCAGGTATCACAGCTGCTTTAGAATGTTCCCAAAGGCATGTGATTGAGGGAAATGGACCACTGTTTCCTATTCTGTGGGCTTCTACAGTCTAGTCCTGGAAGAGACTATCCCAGAGGTGGTGTTGCCAAAGCTAACTCAACAAGCTACTATGCAATGGTTTGGCTGCTTGTTCAAGTTTCAGTGATAAACTTTATGCATTTTTCCTCTGCTTCTTTGAGAACATGCCTTAATTTGAGCTATAAACTGTCAAATCATAGCAATGGCAGAGACAAATTTTCCGCTTGGGCAGGAATAGTATGGCTGTATAACAGGCTTTGGAAGCTAGTATGCTCTAGCAGGGCTGCAGATTAAGAGCAATAATTTCTGCAACTTTCTGGTTCACAGTTACTCTAGTGGGATGATTTTGAGACTGCTTCAATCTACTTTGGTAAGGAAATTGTCTAGATTTCTTGGACTAAGCTCCTTTCTGCTGTGCTAAGTGCTTGTGGAGTGCTTCTGAGGACTGATGGTAGACATATAATTGAAGTAGATGCTGTGAAACTTTTATGGAGGAAAGCAACAGCAGCAATTCCTCCTTCTCTAAATACACCTCTCTATTTTTCACAAAGCTTGTGATTTGCTGTCTTTCAGCTGCAGGTCTCTTTTCAGAAGCATCACAAGTCACTATGTACTAAGTCACTTTTCTCCCTTGAATTATGAACATTTTACAAACCTCATGACGTGGCTCCTAGGTGCTCTAAGAGCGATCCAAACACTGCTTATGTTGCACTCCTGCTGCAGAAAGTGCAGGCTGATTCTGATCTGATAGAAGCTGGGGCTGTTCGTTTATGTGGGAATTAGAGGAAAGGAGTATTAAAACATATGTGGTACGGGCAGGGGGGAGGAGGGACATTTCTTCTTTGAATTCTGAAACAAGCTGAACTTTGGTCTTTTCCAGTGGTCTTTTCCTCCCATCTGTTTCTTGCTACTTCCTTGCTTTGCAGATTATTACAATGTCACCACAGGCACTGGTGTCAGTCTGTATGTGCTCTGTACTGCTTGCCTGTCATCATCACCAGCATCATCTCTAAAGCAAGATATTCCTCAAGGTCAGCAGCAGCCTTTCCTCTAGCTCTCTTCCTAAATAGTGTTTCCTTCTATGTCCATCTCTATCACTGTGCTTGTAGCCGTGGGAAGATTTCAAGGAACTTGAAGAGCAGTAAGAGTGAACAGAATCATAGTTTATGGGTGATAAGGGATTGGATGCTGATGCATGTTACTTTCACCTTAGAAAGATCCATTGCTTGGTTTGGAGTCTACCTAATTCTCTCAAAACAGTTTCAGTTATAGAAATAGAACACAGCAAAACCCCAAAGGCCACATTTCACTTAATATAGTCTAAAAGAGAGTGAACGTGCATACAAGCACTGAATTGGTTGGTTCCAGTGGTCCTCTTGCATTTGTGAACAGTAGCAACTAGTTCTGCATACAGTTAAACTCAATGGTATCCAGTGAGTAGATGAAAAGAACCTGCCAGCAGCAGTACCTTAATAACAGGGCACAGAGCAGCCCTGCTTGTGCTCTCAGACAGACACGGACATTATGCATATTAGAATTTTTGCCTAGCACCAAGTTAGAAAATTACTGCTACTTTTAATATTGCATTATCCTATTATTGTAAGAGCAAAACAAAAATTAAAAAAAAACTGCTTTGTCTTATCCGTTTTACTGGAAAAAATCATGCACCGCCACAAAATTAGGTTCTATTTATCCAGATCTTGCGATAGACCGCATCCAGCAGCTTTGCAGCCACTGGTACCATACCTTACCTTTGTGAGAAAGAGAGTGGTTTCACCAAATACATTGGCAGGTACTCACACAATAATTAAAATTTACCTGTTGGGGGAGGAACCCATTAGACTGAAAGAATGAAATATATTATTTGAAGAGCAGCAGAGAAGGGAAAAGGGGAACTAGATGGGGCTTTGTGCCCTGCAGCTGCACTGAAAGGTCAGGGTCAGCAGAGGGCTATGTCCAGCAAGGGGACGGTACTCCTCAGGGGAACCTTCAGGTCCCCACTCACAGAATCCCTACCAGCCTCTAACCAGATGAGGTCAACCAGTAGAGCAGCTGCAGCAGTGGGGGAGCAAGACAGGAAGAGAGTCCGGTCCAGACAGCATAGATCACCTGCAAAGGGCCTGTCTACTTCTCCTGCCAGACAGAACCCCCTGCAAACCCCAGCCCTTCAGTGTGGCCCAATCAGGTCCTTATGTTCTTTGGTCTAGGCCAGCAGTTCTCAAACTATGAGGTGGGTCTCCCAAAGGAGGCACAAGCAGTTGTTTTTTTTAAGAGCTCCGGCTGGCGCTCCTGCAGAAGGTCCATGCACACCCAGGAGGCAATAATAAAGGGGACAACCAGAGCCCTGCCACCTGGGCTCAAGCTCTCCTTTTCCCCCCATGCTCCCAATCCCTCACTTTGGAGGAGTGAGGATCCAGCTGTTAGCCCAGTAGCAGTGCAGAAGTAAGGGTGGCAGTGGGACACTAAGTCTGCTGTGAAAAGTGATATTGATAAATGTCACTTTTCACGTTTCCACCCTTATTTCTATGCTGCTGCTGGTGCAGCGCTGCCTTAAGAACTGGGTGGCGGTATATGTACTTGTAGGGGCATAAACGACTATGGACACAAAGAATGGGGGCGGGGCAATCAAATAAGTTTGAGAACCACTGGTCTAGGCAACTTCCTAAAGGATTTTGTTCTCTGGAGATACTAGCACCTGGTATACATACAGGAAATGGAGTCTCCTATTCTCACTAGTGGCAAGTGGAAAAGAGACAAGCTGTCTGATTCAGGTGAAAGTCTGGTATTGCTTTGGGAGTTAATTTGGGGTGCAGTCTCAGTGAAACCTTATCCTTAAGGAATGTAGTGTATGGTCAACCAACCATAAGGGCTTCTAGTTCCCCTACCCTTCTAGCTGAAGGGATGGCCACTAGAAAGGCAACCTTCAAGATAAAAGGGTCAGCAAGCATGTTGCTAAAGGGTCAACAGGGAATCAGTTTTGAGATGACCAAATTAAGATTCCATGTTGGAACAGGTTTTGTTACTGGAGAAAAGGTCTGAGTAGTCCCTTGGGAAGATGTACAGTCCTGGATGGGTGGAAATGGAGTGGTTGCCAGTTGGAGGGTGACTGGTACTGTTAGCCATCAAGTGTACACAGGTAACAATGCAAACAGATGTTCTAAAAATAGGGGGAATGTGATGCTTTTACTTAGCAAAGTAGCACTTTCTAGTAGATTCCTTCCTGCTATTGTTATGGACATCTTGAATGGCTTCCACATGTCTGTTTTAGATTTGACACCCATCCAAATACCATGCCGTGAGATGGAGGGAGTCTGGTTTGGGATGTCTGAACTCACCCATGTCCTTCGTCATGATGATCCTTGGGAATGCTGATGGGTGGCTGCGTTAACATCTGGAGAAGGCTCAGGAATTAAAACCATTTGGGAGCAACAAGGACACTCACTGACACATCCGGCTGGACCATCAATAGAACTTGAGAAAAGAGTAGAATGGGGGAAAGGCGTACCTTAAGTATCTTGCCCATTAGATTATTAGAAGGGCATCTCTGCTGGAGTCCTGACCTTCAGCCCCATTGCAGCAAATACATCTTGCATTTCTTGTTCTCTGAGACAGACTGGTTCCAAGACTGAGACCCCATTACTGGAATATGCATCTCTCTACAGAATTATATAGCTTCTATTTGTGGTCATTAGAGAAGCTCCTGCTGAGGGTGTCCACTAGTGTACTGCTGATAGGGTAATTTAGTGACAAAGACACCAGTTCCAAAGATTGAACTCTTCTGAGCAAAGGGAGGGGGATAGATTTCACTCCTGGCTGTTTGCTGATGTAAATAATGTTGCCATGTTGAATATGTTGGGATTGTATATGCAGTAAGAATCTTCTGCAGGCTTCTCAGTTCTAAAAGATTTATGTGCATCAAGGACTCCCAAGGAGTACATGTCCCTTGTGCAGTCTGCTCATCCAGCTGGGTAACCCATCCCAACAGGGAGGCATTTGATCAATAATTTTCCTTGTGAGGGGAGGTGTGAAGGGAACTCTCATGCACATATATGCCCTGCTCTCCAACCAAGCTAGACAGTCCCACAGTCTGACTAATTTGGCCATATGGTATTGCTTTGCACATATACTGTCCAAAGCCAACCCTGTAGACAACAATGTCAAAGTCTCACCAGAAGTCTCATGTAGCTAAAGGATGCCATGTGACCTAGGAGGATGAGACACAAATTAGCTGAAGTCTATGGGCTCTTTCTGCATTTATTGGTCAGATTCTGACCTGAGAGAGGTAAGCCCTGGCCCTGACAGAGTCTGTTCCATGTTATCCTGCCTCTGGGTTTTCCCCATAAAAAGGGCTTTTTGTCATTACAGGGTTTTAGTGTTTTTTTTAACCTCAAAACTTCCTGCACAACATGTTATCTTTGTCTTGTCAGGAATAATAGCATGTTCAGCATATCAGCAAATCTATATAAAAAGGAAAATAAATGACAAAGCAACACTGCCAGGCAATGCCTTGGCCTAATCATTACCTCGTCCAAACTCATTCACTATCCATAATTATAAAGTAAGGTATAAATAACAAATGTCTCAATCTTACAATTAAACAATTCATCATCTTTATGCCCTTGGTTTGCAGCAGGAGTAGAGGAAGGGTGCAGGTTCAGACTAATGAAGACGGCTACCAAAAAATCTTCCTAGTTCAGTTGCATAGAGTTCATGCAATAGGGGCCAGCAAATGAAGAACTAAAGTTTTCAAACAGAAAAAGCTGAACATTTGTAAATGTCTCCCGCACTATATAGGCCACATCTTCACATGATTAAAAACAAGGCACTACTTAAGACATGTACTTCTTATAATACCAGAATGAGCTGCTCATTCGGAGAAGGATTAAAATTTATAACATTGCATACATAAAGACACCAGCTTCACACTCACAAGTCTCTTCCACTCTAACAACAACTCCTCAAATAAAGTCAAAAGCCAAACCAAACTCTCCCTTGACCACCAAAATATGCCACACTGATGTAACTGGATTCCACCCAATCTGTTGCTAAGGTCCCAGGTATGTCATTGCAATCAGGGTACTTGAGCCCTAGCTTGTCATATTAAATTAGCCATCCAGCAGTTTCACAAACCTGACCCAGTCAGAGCATTGCTGACTCTCTGATCACAGTCTAACTTGACTTTAACACTGACAGGCTGCAGTAAGAATTAATTCCCATTTGGGCTCTTCTACTCTACGTTTTGAAAGATACACTTTGGCCCTGTTTCCTGGTACCCTGGCCCATGTAGGTAAAAAAGGGTATCAGACAGGAAGCAGCTGGGGTAGGGAGTATCTTGGGTATACACAAGTAGAGGCATTTGGCCATTCATGTTGGTGAAGGAGGTGGATGGGAATCTGCAGACATTATTGTGCATAGGTACCGTGAAACCCAGGACCAGGCATAAAGGTAATCACTTCACAGATATTTATACTGGCATTGTTCTTCATATTTTCTTCCATTTTCCCTGATTGTTGCAGTTCACCATTTGCTTTTAGATATTTTGTGAATAATTTACACACTTCTAAAGTCAATATCTTAAGCTAATAGACCTTAAGATCTTTTCCATGTTCAGTTAAAAACTAGCAAAGCTTAATTATTCCTGTTGCTCTAGATAATTTGTTCATTTCAGTAAAGTTTCCCTAATATGTGCAAGAGCTGAAAGTTAGAACTAATTACCTATTCTTGAAGTATCCTTATACCACTGTTATCAAAGCAGATGCGTTTTTAATGCAGTGTGAAACATGGGCTTTGATTTCTTAAGTTTATTGACTTTTGCTCCATGAACATATCACATGTTAGCACTAGGGTTGCTCAGATATGATTAGCTTGTGCTTATCACTGGATGATGATGTACAGCACTCTGTTTTTATCTTCTTAGTAAACAGCCTAGATACTTTGTAATCCTCTCTGGTGCTCTCTTTTTAATGGAGGGGAAAATCCATTTTCCTCCTGTATAAAAATATTTTAATGATGGATATGCCACCAAATTCCAGTGACTGGGATAAGGGCCCATTTCATACTGTAGAAGACTGCTTGCATAAATAACAAATCTGTGTTAAACTAGTCACTGAAGCTAGTGGACTTCTGCTAGTGTAGCAGAGGGGAATTTGTCCCTACCTCTGTTAGAATTAGCATTACATATCCGAGCAACATATAGCTCAGTGGTTTGAGCATTGGCCTGCTAAACCCAGGGTTGTGAGTTCAATCCTTAAGGGGGCCCCTTGGGGATCTGGGGCAAAATAAGTACTTGGTCCTGCTAGTGAAGGCAGGGGGCTGGACTTGATGACCTTTCAAGGTCCCTTCCAGTTCTAGGAGATGGGATATCTCCATTAATTATTATTATTATAAGAATGGCCGTACTGGGTCAGACCAAAGGTCCATCCAGCCCAGTATCCTGTCTACCAACAGTGGCCAATGCCAGGTGCCCCAGAGGGAGTGAACCTAACAGGTAATGATCAAGTGATCTCTCTCCTGCCATCCATCTCCACCCTCTGACAAACAGAGGCTCGGGACACCATCCACATGATGGTGGATGATGCAGGTATCCTCACCAGATTAAAAAAAAGAAAAGAACCTGTAGCCTTTATGCTTCTTTTAATTATTAAAGTGAAATTTACTCCAAAAACAAAACATAAGTTTGATAGCACATGGTGCAAATATTACTCTAGCGCCCGTATTAGTTTCTGAGAACATGTCCCAGTGACTCACAGGATAGTGTCAAAACAATGCAGTTAACACTTCTTATCAGTTAAAGAGAGAACCGTGCTAATATGAAAATAGCAGTATCAGTTCTAATAATTCTCAGAATTATTATTCTACTATGGCATCAGCAACTTGTAGCATTTTAATGCTAAATGAATCTATGCACAAGTTCTAATGATCCATTCTGAAAATATAAATAGAATTTTCAAAAATAATCATGAATACTGGAATTGAAAGCTGAGGTCCTGATCCACAGGTCCAGTCAAGATGACCTCAATATACAACCACCCTTTAGGTCCTGCACCACTTCCCCACTCTCCTGGACTGTTGGAGAAGGATTGGCCTCAGTGTTAGTAAGAGTAGCCTCAGAGCTGCTCTAACTTTTGACAGCTGAGGCTCACAGTGCAGCACCACTCTAGCCACGTCCCTTATCCTTGTGCATGTCTCCCCAATATGTTCCTAAAGCACCAGGCAGGGAAACTCCCATACTGAGGAAATCTAACCAGTTAGAGTAGCTTTACAGTCATTTTGTGCTGTCTTGGAGGTGCAAAGGGGCCACATTATGGGCCAGGGTCTAGCCTTGAGATCTTGATTTTTTTAATCAATAGAGAAAAATACCTGTATTATTTATCAAAGTAACCACAATCTTGAATAAAATTACTAAAGAGGATTTTCTAACATAGAAAGTATTTTCTGTTCTAAGAGCCAGATTTATTTTTAAACCTGGAGGTAAAAGGTTAAGATCTAGCCCCTGGACTTGTCTTTACAAAACTCTTTAGGGAGATGAAAATTTGTGTTTCTTTTTCTTTGATGGACACTGGTTATTTTTGACCGTGTTTACCAGCTGAATTTTATTGCTCGACAGTGAGGTATTATTAGGGGCACAGTACAAGCAGGAGCTGTGTAAATTTTCATGTTACACAATGCCTCCTTGATTGAAATTTATCCCAGTGGGGAGGACCAGTCCAAGGCCCTCCATGCCATTTAATCCCCACACATAGAGAGCATGGAGGCTGGGGAAAGGGCAGCAGAATGAGGAGTCATGCAAGGAATCATGGAACTGGTCTCTGTACTGGCCTGTGTGGGGCCAGCACAGAAAGTTAATTTGGGGGTAGGCCAAGGAAGTGGCTATGGATCTGCATGTATGCAGATCCTGTGGTCCCTATACCCAGTGCCGCCATCCTGGTGGGGTTAGTTGTGGCCACTAATCAAACCCAGCAAATGTCCTGGTTCATGGGTGTGGGGGGAATTTCTCCACCCTGCCCTCCTCCAAGAAGAACCCTCATTAGAAGCATGTTAAACTAAAATTGTCCTTTCCAGGAATTTTCATGCATTTGATCCAGAACATAGTTTCATTATTTCCCATAGCAATGAGCTAATGTAACAAATAAAATGAATTTCCACACTTTGAGCATATATTAAAGTCCATCTTTTGTTTTCATGAAGCAGAAACAAGTATGTTTTACTTGTGTGAGCCTGAGCGGACAATATTTAAGAAGGGAAGGATTATCTTCCACACAGCTTTATAGTCCTTAATTTAGTGAGATGGCCATACTGGTCTTACATCACATCACCAGGTGCCTCTGCTGATCCACCAATTTCAACAATTGCTGTCAGTCCTATCCTATACCACATGTTGCCTTAAAATGAGTCCTCATTGACTCCCTTCCTAGTTGCTGCATTCCGCCTTTATTTGCTAGTGCTGTTAGTTCTGTGCCAGACTACCATGTGTTTTTAAGAAATTCTGCTTCAGTGTTATTGCTGGTTGAATAAACAACCACCCATGAGTCACTCATATTTTCACATATAAAATGCTAAGTTTAGTTCACTATCATATATGGGATCATATTAGTTATTATTTGCAAGTACTGTATTCAAATAACTGCCTGGTATTGGTGAAAATGCCCATGAATCCCAAATCTTTAACAAGTATAAACACAATTATTTGGTGCTAGCACTGTGCTGTTCATTATTTGCTCTATGATATTAGATTTTGGTCATCTAATCAGAGAACAGAAAAAATACCGTATGACTTAAATACCAGCTGTGCAGATTCAAATAAGGAATAGGAAACAGTCAAAATGAACAATGTAAAATCTACAATTTGAAAATGGTTTACGCACACTGATCAGTGATAAATATTCATAACAAATATTTCAACTACCTCTGTTCACTGCCTTGACAAGATCTTTAATTTTTCCCGTTTAATGGGATCCTGCCAATCCATCCAAAACCAGTGATACAAAAGTAATGTAACAAAGATTAAAGGCCCAATTTTGAAGCTGCCGTGAACAAAAAAGTCCCATTGACCTCAGCGAAAGTTATGTGAGGCAATGCTTACTTTTACTGAGTTCCTAGCAGGAGATGCTCAGCACCTTAATACAATACCAAAGTGCAGATAGGAACTCCCCCAGTTCACACACAACAGTTCCAGGCAATCTCTCACAAAAAGGATCAACATTTATTTTTTGATACCAAGTTAGGATACAATACAGCCTTGTTCCTGTTCCTAAGTTCTTAGGTTTCTTCTTTTGCCTTCAGTATCAGTATCTTAGTGACTGGAATCTTTCTGTCTCAGATCCTGCAACTCCTCCCATCCCCAATCCTATGTGGGCATTATCCAAAAAACAGTAAAAGTCAATGGGAGACTTTCCATTCTTTGCAATGGTCTGGTCATGCCCTCTACAGACAAATAAACAAATACTCAAGTTATTCTGTTAGGCTGCTGAATTTCTCCTCTTCTTCAAATTGCATAGAAAATGTTCTCAAGTTCACTCAGTCATGTCTGACTCCCTCAGGGAACTGATGGGCAAGATCCCCTGGGAGGCTAAGATGAGGGGGAAAGGAGTTCAGAAGAGCTGGTTGTATTTTAAAGAAGCCTTATTTAGGGCACAGGAACAAACCATCCCGATGTGCAGAAAGAATAGCAAATTCGGCAGGCAACCAGCTCGGCTTAACAGTGAAATCTTCAGTGAGCTTAAACACAAAAAGGAAGCTTACAAGAAGTTGAAACTTGGACGGATGACTAGGGAGGAGTATAAAAATATTGCTCAAGCATGCAGGGATGTAATCAGGAAGGCCAAAGCACAATTGGAGTTGCAGCTAGCAAGGGATGTGAAGGGTAACAAGAAGGATTTCTACAGGGATGTTAGCAATAAGGTAGTGGTCAGGGAAAGTGTGAGACCCTTACTGAATGGGGGAGGCAACCTAGTGACAGATGATGTGGAAAAAGCTGAAGTACTCAATGCTTTTTTTGCCTGGGTCTTCACAGACCAGGTCAGCTCCCAGACTGCTGCACTGGGCAGCACAGTATGAAAAGGAGGTGAGCAGCCCTCAGTGGTGAAAAAACAGGTTAAGAACTATTTAGAAAAGCTGGACATGCACAAGTCCATGGGGCCAGATGCAATGCATCGGAGGGTGCTGAGGGAGTTGGCTGATGTGATTGTAGAGCCATTGGCCATTACACTGGTCTACAATTTTTGAGAAGTCATCTGCTTCAGAGATAAAATGTGCTATTTATTATGTATTTTGATGTGCTGAATTCAAATATGACAATTAAAACAACTGATTGGCTACTGTTTCTAAGATATTTAAGTTTTTACATTTTATGTCTATGTATATTGTGTAGATAGTAGAGTTTTAATCATAAATTGTAAACCTAGGTCTTTTCATGTGTTTATGGTTGCATTACATGATAATATTTCACCTGTCCTGTTTATGTAACACTTTAAAAATCAGCAAAAGAGTTATATAAATAAAATTTATTATGAAACAAAAGGCAAAAAACTATTATATACATATTTTAGTCCTAGTCAGTGTCTACTTGACGCTTCTTGGCTTGTCTCTTGTATTCATTAAATGGAGCATCTCTTGTCACTGTCCAGCAATAGTCCGCAAGCATTGATGGGCTCTATTTGCCCTGATAGCGTTTCTCCATTGTTGCAATGTCCTGGTGAAATCGCTCGCCGTGCTCGTTGCTCACTGCTCCGCAGTTCGGTGGAAAAAAATCTAGATGAGAGTGCAAAAAATGTATCTTTAGTGACATGTTTCAACCAAGGCTTTTGTATGCCTTGAGGAGGTTTTCCACCAACATCCTGTAGTTGTCTGCCTTGTTGTTTCCGAGAAAATTTATTGCCACTAACTGGAAGGCTTTCCATGCCGTCTTTTCCTTGCCACACAGTGCATGGTCAAATGCATCATCTCGAAGAAGTTCACGAATCTGAGGACCAACAAAGACACCTTCCTTTTGTGACGTTGTGCAGTCTATATGGTTTTATAAAAACTTGATAATAAGTCAATATAATGTAACTGAGCTGGTTTTAGAGGAAATACGGTAATAAGTGAATGTAACGTAACTGGGATATGCTTCATGCAAAAGGTCTCTTGTAAGGTATCATTACAAAGCTTATAATCTACCGAGTATGATCATCTGATTTGTATAAATGTACCACTCTTGTATCTAAAACTAGAAATATAAAATGTAACTCTGAGGGCCTATTGTAATTGTGTAAAGTGTGGACCATTAATGATGGTTTGGAATCTTGATGACTCCCATTGTCTGCAGATGGCTGTATTTACCTGTGAGTCTTCCTGTATATGTGTGTGCTGGCAAGTGAGTAATGAAGTCTTGCAGTGACATGTGATCATGTCACCTGAACTGGAATCCATCTTTAACCTGGTGCTTTTCCAGTGAGGGGGGGTGGAAACCCAGAGAGACAAAGAGTTCCCGCCTTATGCAAAAGATATATAAAGGGGGGAAGAGAAGAGAGAGGGAGAGGAGCCATCATGAAGAATCCCCTAGCTACCACCTGAGCTGCAACAAGAGCTGTACCAGGGGAAAGGATTGTGCCCAGGCCTGGAAGATGTCCAGTCTGAGAAAAACTTACTGAAGCCTCTCTGAGGGTGAGATTATCTGTATTTAGTTTGATTAGGCATAGATTTGCGCATTTTATTTTATTTTGCTTGGTGACTTACTTTGTTCTGTCTGTTACTACTTTGAACCACTTAAATCCTACTGTCTGTATTTAATAAAATCACTTTTTATTTAGTAATTTACTCAGAGTATGTATTAATACCTGGGGGAGCAAACAACTGTGCATATCTCTCTATCAGTGTTATAGAGGGCGAACAATTTATGAGTTTGCCCTGCATAAGCTTTATGCAGGGTAAAACGGATTTATCTGGGTTTAGACCCCATTGGGAGTTGGGCATCTGAGTGCTAAAGACAAGCACGCTATTACGAGCTGTTTTCAGGTAAACTTGCAGCTTTGGGACAAGTGATTCAGACCCTGGGTCTGTGTCTGGAGCCAGACGGGAGTGTCTGGTTCAGCAAGACAGGGTGCTGGAGTCCTGAGCTGGCAGGGAAAACAGAAGCAGGGGTAGTCTTTGCACATTGGGTGGCAGCTCCCAAGGTGATCCAACCCAAGGGGGTTTCTGTGATCCAACCCGTCACAGTGGCGTAGTCGGCAGGATCACTGTGACGGGTTGGATCACAGAAACCCCCTTGGGAGCTGCCACCCAATGTGCAAAGACTACCCCTGCTTCTGTTTTCCCTGCCAGCTCAGGACTCCAGCACCCTGTCTTGCTGAACCAGACACTTACATTCACTTATTACCGTATTTCCTCTAAAACCAGCTCAGTTACATTATATTGACTTATTATCAAGTTTTTATAAAACCATATAGACTGCACAACGTCACACCTTTATCTTAGCTTCACTTACCTTGGAAATTTTCCCCGGAGGTACTCGAAAGCTGCTTGTGTTTTGTCAATAGCCTTGACAAAGTTCTTCATCAGACCCAGCTTGATGTGTAAGGGTGGTAACAAAATCTTCCTTGAGTCAACAAGTGGTGGATGCTGAACACCTTTCCTCCCAGGCTCCAATGACTGTCAGAGTGGCCAATCTTTCTTTATGTAGTGGGAATCTCTTGCACGACTATCCCATTCACAGAGAAAACAGCAGTACTTTGTGTATCCAGTCTGCAGACCAAGCAAGAGAGCAACAACCTTCAAATAGCCACAAAGCTGCCACTGATGTTGGTCATAGTTTATGCACCTCAAAAGTTGTTTCATGTTGTCATAGGTTTCCTTCATATGGACTGCATGACCAACTGGAATTGATGGCAAAACATTGCCATTATGCAGTAAAACAGCTTTAAGACTCGTCTTGGATGAATCAATGAACAGTCTCCACTCATCTGGATCGTGAACGATGTTGAGGGCTGCCATCACACCATCGATGTTATTGCAGGCTACAAGATCACCTTCCATGAAGAAGAATGGGACAAGATCCTTTTGACAGTCACGGAACATGGAAACCCTAACATCACCTGCCAGGAGATTCCACTGCTGTAGTCTGGAGCCCAACAGCTCTGCCTTACTCTTGGGTAGTTCCAAATCCCTGACAAGGTCATTCAGTTCACTTTGTGTTATGAGGTGTGCTTCAGAGGAGGAGGATGGGAGAAAATGTGGGTCCTGTGACATTGATGGTTCAGGACCAGAAGTTTCATCCTCTTCCTCTTGCCTAAAAAGCAAGTACTGTCCAAACCCAGTCATAGATTTATTCATAGATCCAGTCAAAGATGTATTTTAGTCATTTCTGGTTTAAATTGAGATCCCTTCCCTTTATAACTCACTTATCCTTTGCCATTCCCAAGTCAAGCGTCGTATATACTGACCCAATAGCATATCTTGAAAACTAGAGTCAATCAACAATTTTAGCATCATTTTCATTCTCAGTGACCCAGAATTAGTAAAGTTTGACTACATTTATTTCAGAAGCATTTTGGCTGTAGAGCAGTGTTATCTTTGAAAACTCGTGGCGATCAGGGGAGGTCCCGGATGATTGGAAAAAGGCAAATATAGTGCCCATATTTAAAAAAGGGAAGAACCGGGTCAGCCTCTTTTCAGTCCCCAGCAAAATCATGGAGCAGGTTCTCAAGGAATTCATTTTGAAGCACTTGGAGAACAGGAAGGTGATCAGGAGCAGTCAACATGGATTCACCAAAGGCAAGTCATGCCTGACCAACCTGATAGCCTTCTGTGGGCATGGGGTTGGGTGCAGGGGGGTGTGGGGTGCAGCAGGGGGCTCAGGGCAGGGGGTTGGGGTGCAGGCAGGTTGCGGGGGGCTCAGGGCAGGGGGCTGGGATGCGGGAGCGGTTCAGGGTGCAGGCTCCGGCCCAGCACCTCTTACCTTGAGTGGCTCCAGGGTGGCAGTGGCGCGCAGTGGCTCCAGGGTAGCAGTGGCGCGCAGGGCCTGCCTGCCCTGGCCCTGCGCCACTCCCGGAAGCAGCCAGCACCATGTCCCTGTGGCCCCTGGGGGAGTGGGCAGCAGAGGGCTCCGCGTGCTGCCCACGCCTGTGGGTACCTAACCTGAAGCTCCCGTTGGCTGTGGTTCCCTGTTCCCAGCCAATGGGAGCTGCGGTGGGGGGAGGGGGCAGGCGGGACCTGCAGGCAAGGGCAGCACGTGGAGCCCTCTGCCCCCTCTCCACCAGGGACGTAGTGCCGGTTGCTTCTGCACGGGGGTGGCAATCCCACGGGCCGGATCCAAAGCCCTGAGGGGCCAGATCCGGCCCATGGGCCATAGTTTGCCCACCCCTGCGCTAGAGGGTAGGGATAGGGTCCAGAGTGACTTAGACAAATTGGAGGATTGGACCAAAAGAAATCTGATGAGGTTCAACAAGGACAAGTGCAGAGTCCTGCACTTAGGATGGAAGGATCCCATGCACTGCTACAGACTAGGGACCGAATGGCTAGGCAGCAGTTCTGCAGAAAAGGACCTGGGGATCTGAGTTTGAGTGTTACAGTGGATAAGAAGCTGGGTAGGAGTCAACAGTGTGCCCTTCTTGCCAAGAAGCGGGGGAGGGAAGCTCAGTGGTTTGAGCATTGGCCTGCTAAACCCAGCGTTGTGAGTTCAATCCTTGAGGGTGCCATTTAGGGAACTGGGGTAAAAATCTGTCTGGGGATTGGTCCTGCTTTGAGCAGGGGGTTGTACTAGATGACCTCCTGAGGTCCCTTCCAACCCTGATATTCTATGAATATCAATCCTTATGAAAGTTTGTTTTCATTAACCCCAAACAACTTATTATGCACTGCCTTTGAATGGTATTGGGAGGTTCACATTTAAACTATGCTCCCAAAGCTCTCTCAGGACCGCCATAATTATAAAAATATGCTAGATACAAGTCTGGGTGCTTATCTGAACTATTTTGTTTTGTACATTAGGCAGAAATCTAATGAGCAGGATCTCTCAAACTTGCCAATATTTCTGGTTTCAGCTGGGTTAGTCTCGAGAGATTGACTCACAATTTATATTACTAGTTCTTTGCTCAAGTAGGGGGGAAATCAGTGAAACTTTTCTGAAACACAAAAATTTGTATTTGGTTTGAGGTTTGGAACAGTTCTGATTGTTTGATTCATCCATAGTCATGATGTAGTGAAGGTTTCAAGGAAACATTTTCTTGAATATCATTTTATAGAATTTCTGTTCAGTTTATTCAACAATCTATGGATTCACTGAGCAAAAACATTTTCATTAGAAGCCCCATACTATTCCTGAAAAGAAACAAGCTTTTCAAGGATCATTCATCTTTATGTTGTTGCCACTAGAATCCTATATTCTTACTGGATAACATCATGGAGAACAGCAAGTGGAATGAACACTGGGCCAAATTCTGCTCCCCATTACACCCAGGTAAAGAATGTAAACAAAACACAGTGCTGATATAACACCTAGAGTACAGTGTAATTACACCAAAGATGAATTTGAACCATTGTCTTAGTAGGGTGGAAAGGAGTGAAGGAGGGAAGAATCTAGCCCTTTATGATTTTAAGTTGAATAAGTAAGATCATATTCAAAAGTGTGTGAACAATATGAAAAATGTTGCATTTATTTCTTTAAAGTCTGATATTTCCTTACACGCAGGACTCTTCTACTCATCAGTGAATGGCTCTCGAAACCAATCTCACTGACCTTGCACTTCATCTAATTCATTTCAAAGCAAGGAGGACCAAATTGTACCCTCATATGTACCCATGCTACTCCATTATAAAGTTTGAATTTTGTGAGCTAATTGCCACGTGATAAAAATTCCTACCTATAAGAAAACGAGTGATATTTAAAAATTCAATACAGAGTTTTTCAAATTGTTCACACTTTTGACTGTGTCAGAAGCCCAGTTGGACTGGTACATTTGGTTCTTCATTAAAAAAAAAATCTAACACTGATAATTCTCTGGCCTAGTATCTGTTCTCCCAAGACCTACTTCTGTGATTCAATAAAATGAAAATGAGATTGGAAAGTCTTCTATGCTCCTTGAAGTATCTGTACAGATTACTGATACTAACCACAATATTGATCTTTTACTACTTATTCATGCAAAATTCCTATTGATGTCAACAGGAGTTTTGTTTGAGTGAACCATTCAGAGTTGGGACCCCTCATAGGCCCCAATCAACCAAAGCTCTTAAGCATGTGTTGAAATGCTTTGCTGAATCTGGGCTATAAAGAATATGGACTGTCTAAAACAACTAAAAATCACATACCTGAACATTTTGCTACTATATCCTTTTAAAGTGATACTGAACACACATTTTTAGAACTGGACAGTACAAAATCCCTCCCTTCTGCCTACCACAGCCCTCTATCCATGGCCTTCAGCACGCTGCCTCGAGTTCCTTGTTCTCCTTCCCGCATTCAGAACAGCTCTTCTAAAGTCTTTTCTGCCATATAGCAAAAGAGGAGGCTGCTAGCACAGTTGGATACATTCTCTTTCCCACAGGCACATTGGCAATAGGACCAATCTCCCATAAAAACATCTGTCACAGCTCAGCCAACCTTCAGTGCCTGGACACCTCCACAGAAGGCTGGAGTTGAGTCGTCTCTGGAGGACCACACCTACCCCCACATCTTAATGGGAGTGGATTGATCCCCTTATATCACTAGTAGGAGAGGACTCTGCAATCTAGAACTGATGTTCTTAAGGGGAAACAAAGTAAGAGTATAGAAGTTGTACATATTATGATAAAGTTTAGAATTTAACTTGCCAGGACTTTTCAGAAACTGAAAGTATAAGTAGAGGACTTAACCACTCTATTATATGGAGAGAATCTGCATGTAAATATTTTGCTTTTTTGGTCTGAATTTGAAGAATTCATGATTCCCCACCACTACCTTAGGTATCAGCTAAAACACAATCAGGGTGGCTAAGAGAGAAAGTAAGTGTAAAGGTTTCTGAAATGACAAAAAACTGCCTAGGGTTTGTTTATGTAAAAAAAAAAAAAAAACCCTTAATATAAAACAGTCACTTTGTTAACCTTTCATAAAGCTGCCTTGACAAGCATTTGCTTTTTAAACATAACCATTTTCTTTGAGTATTAGGATTATAAAGCCTACAGTTGTGGGTTTCTTACCTTCTGTAAAGTTTTAATGAGATTTAGGGTAGCCATATTTTACTATAAAGATTCCAACTCAGGACAGGAAGATGCAGAGAAGAAGTTTCCTTGTCTGTGTTAGGCTTTCTTGTGGTATTGGCAAATATGAAAAAAGTGAGCCAACATCTTTCAATGGAATTGGGAAAACGCGGTCTTGCCATTTTATTAATGTGGGGAAAATTTTCTACAGCACGTGTGAGATTTAGGAACACCAAACATGTAGCAAGCCCACGGGAGTTTTGTTCCCAAATCCTGTAAGTGTTTTTCAAAATCCTACCCATACTTGAGGGCGTCATGGCCAAATCCTGTTAATTTTAACTCACGCATATAGACTTTGTGAAATAATTGAACTGTTTGATTAAAATAAACAAAGCTCCCTCTCCTAGAGTCAGCCTTAAAGTTTGAGAATGGAGGGAGATAGCTTTGCTCCATCCACCATCATCTGGGTACTAAATCTGACCTCTTAGCAGTAGATTGCCAGTTGTAGCACAGGTGAGGCAAACCCCATGCTCCTGTGCAACTCTGCTTTGACTTGCTGCTAGCTGCTGCATTTGGCTAGGATTGAGCCATCTCCAACCACTGGGTCCAGATCCTAAAGATCCATTAACCCTCTCTTGCACACTCATCTTGCACCCCAATAGAAAAGCCATTTATCATCTTTCCAGTGTGGTGCATCTACAGATCCATACTAACCTTGTGGCTGTTTTGCAGTCTCTCCTCCTCCCCAAAAAGATTGGTTCTTCGGTAGAAAATGGGCACAATGCAATGAAATTACCACATGCTGTATGATACTATTAGGACACTGGATTTTCTATAATAAGCAGCATTGTTTACAACCAACCCGAATAGCATTAACCTGTCTGTATTTCCATGTTTATTAATATGCAACTGAAATGGATGCACCCATCTGTGTATGCTGATTGGTTCCAACAGGTGAATGCAAGAAAGTACAATTGCATGAAGTCAGTGGGTAGTACCTTGGGAGGAATAACATGATGTATTTGAATACATCATCTGTGCATGCACATCTGTGGTGGGAGAGTACAGTAGCTGTACATTTAATGAGAGTCTAGAGAGATTTTGAGAATGTGAAGGTGAGTTGCATTGGACAAAAACTGCTTGCTAGATGGTATGCAAGAACAGTGATTTTGTAATTTTTTAAGCTCTATTGATGTATAGTTACTCATGTTTCTCATTTACAGCAAATAGATTTCTGTATACTTCCTATATAGTACAAGACCCATGACCATAGTAAAACATCTCTTAGATTTTCTAACTGTCAATCCTGCTGAATCCGTGCAAGTAAGTGTAAGCTTTTGCCATGGTGCAACCTGGGAAAGGCTGCACCAGTTTATCAAGTATTTTGTCAGTTCTACTAAGCTCTTATGAAACTTTCTTCACTGTACTAGTGAACACTGTAAAAGGATTGCCACATACATGCTGGCCAAATATCATGCATGCAGTGATTCAATGCAGTCCCTCGTCTGTAAAGTTAAATATCATGTTTTTAAAGCTGTAGGAGTGATTGGTGGTTTTTTTTGTTGTTGTTGTTGTTTTTTTAAAAGAGCTGCATAAATTAAAATAAATAATTCATTTGTGGTCTTATCTCTTCCCTCCCACAGCATGGTGTTCTCCATTCCATACCAGTACAAATAAAATATAAAGAATAATAGGCCAGTGTGTGTGCGTACTATGCAAGAGGTCAGACAAGAAGATTATGTTTCCTTCTGGCCTCAAAATCTGTGCATATATGAATATCCTATGACAATGGTGCTAATGTGCTGATAGCTATTTGTGTTCCTTCATTTAACAAGGTTTCAATATGAAAAAATACCTGTATTCTGAAAGTAACTGTGCAGTGTAAGTGAAAATAGACGTTTGAGAGAGCTATTACCATACGTTCCATTTTTATTAACACTGATTATGTGTATAGCACACCAGTAAATGTACAAAATGCAAAATATTAGGTCCATATGTAAAAATAGATTTTGATCCTTTTAATAGCTCTCTTGGATCGGTAAAAATGATCCAATGGAATTTTAGTGAGAACTCTGGCCATCTACCCAATGAAACACAGAATGTAAAATAGATGAATACTTATTTTTTTAACAAAAAGGCAAAAGTGGGATATCAAGCATATTATTAATTTCAGAGGCCCTGTTGCCTTATGGCTTATTAATCTGAAGACTGAACTGGCCCTTTTAATGATCCTTACCAGGGGGACCATTCAAGTCTGTTCCGATATAGATATTGCTCATCATAAAGAGAGTTTTCCTAATTTTCCAATACTCTTACAGAAGAGAAGTTATTTAGATTAGGGATGACTTTAGACTATAAAAAAATTGAACACTGCCAGGTTGAGCCATTATGAATAATTAGATAAAAGAAAGTCTAAGGATCTGAAATATAAAAAATGTATAAATTCCTGCAAAATGACCAAACTAATCTATCTGTGCAGAATTTAGGTACTATGGAGAGAGGTGCTACCAAAAAAAAAAAAAAAAAAGGCCACCGTAAGATACATGCCTGTAAAACCTCTCAAGCTTGGACAGCATTTTTTGCTGACTGCTAGAGCCCACAAGATGCTTCACACTCTTACCAGTTTTTATGCTTCTGCAAACCTCTGCAAAATAAATCAGTCTTCTGCAAACACACTGTAAAACCAGCTCCGATTTAATGCTGAACTTACAAACCTTTTAGAACATTAAGTAAATTGAGTTTGATTCCAACCAAAGCCAAACCTTTGGCAGGTTCAGCTATCCCCAGTGGATATGTACCTTATCAAATAGGATGCTGATTAAGTAGACACAACATAGTATCAAATGGAGCTGATCCAAACCTGTCATGTTATTTTCTATATTATTTGTTATCAAATCTTTTATCGTTAGAGGCATCTGAACCACAAAATTTAGCCCTAAATTTAAATTCAAAGGTGCCAAAATTAGGGGGAGTTTGGATCCAGCATCTTGATTCAGGCCCATAGTTAATTAGATAATGTGAAGAGGACTTTCATAGACTTTTAAAGCAGAGGTATTTCTCTGCTCCTCAGAACGCTGTCTGCTTATTGACATCTCTTCTAGTTCAGGGATGTATCTATCACTCCAACTTAGAACCCAGTTCAGGAAAGCATCCACACTCAGGAAAGCACTTAATATGCTTTACTTTACATATATGCTTAAATCCCATTTAATTCAATGGGAACATAAAGAGCTTTTCTCAATCAGTGCTTTAGGGTCCATTTCCACCCCCATTAAATTTGATGGCAAAATTTGATTTCTGTGGGAGCAGGATCAAGGACTAAGTAGCAAATAGAAAACTACATGCAAGTCGTGTAACAAAAATGGATGCAATAAAACCATCAAGGCTAAAACCACTCAACTCTTGTAAGACAGTAATTGGCATTTAAGACATTCAAGTCTTTTGCTGTTTTGTCATCAGTTGGTGACACACACTTTTAGACTCATTTACTTTTAACTGATAGATATCTTGTACAAAAACTAATTAAGTCGGCATCGTTCCATATTTATCTTCAATGAGCTGCCCATTATGTTGTAGTCTCTAGGTCTTTCTGTATTAGATCTATTAACTTGCTTCCATTTCCTTACCCCACAATTGTTATTCTTCTATTAAGGAGTTATGAGTAAAAGAAGAAAATACAGGTAAATAGGTTGTCTTCAGTTATCTACGCAAGTAGCACTGTAGCCCCACTGCTCCAAGTGACTAAAATAAGAAATAAAAATAGGCTTTGATTTATCATTCTCCTTATTCACAAGGAGCTAACAACCAAATCTGGCTGTCGCATAGCAACCATGGTTTTCTCAGTGTTGGGGCCGTGGTCTCATTGTCTCAGGTAAACCAAAATGAGACATCAGCACTCCCATGGCTGTCTCCTGCTTGTATTGTTATATTATACCCGTGTTCCTTATTTTTTAGTCTCAGTGTGTCTCTCTTTCACTGGGTTTCACAGTATATGTTTAATGTAAATTAAAACACCATTGCCACCACCAGCCAGACTGCGTTGCAACAGAGACAAGTTTATTTCAAGGAGAGAGGGGAGAAGGGAAAACAGCAAAAGAACCTACTTCCTCCCTCCCACCTAAAAATCCAGTCACCATTTCTCCCCAAATCAACTCTTCTTCCTACTGCCCCACCCAAAGCCATATTCTCTTCAACCCTATATTTTATCATTTAAAAGGAGAGTAAGTCTGAAATGGGATAAGGGGGTGCAGAGAGAGCACACATCTGCCACTGTCATTCAAGGGAAGCGACTCAGGGTGTCCAGCAAACCCACTCTCATGCAAACCCATGTCCTGCAAACCCACACCCACTCCTGTGCCTTGAGAACTGTGATACCCTTGCACTAAGTCCAAGGGGAGAGGAGTTGGCATGTACTCCCCATACCACTGAAACCATCAACAGAGAGGAGCTAGAATCCTATGTACTATCAGCAAGTAGTTTAATGAGTTCTATGAACTTGCATAAAACATCATGAATTTCATGCAAATTTAAAATTTACTTTAGTTTGTTTTTTTTTGCCAGCGAAAGTTAGAAGGGATGTCTTCTGCTGCACACGATGACTGTATTCATTGACATGTTTTATTCCTGAAACTCCTTCAAACCAGTAGAGAATAATCTGATGAAGCTGGAAACCAATGACATTTAAATCACTCTTCTAGGGCATCAAGTCCTGGAGTGGGCTTTGCTGCATATATCTGTATCAGCTTATAGTAATAGTCCTCGGGGGCTGCAAAACATTCTACAGAGACATTTTCACCTTCCTTTCTCCCCCATATCCATATTTGAAGTATGGTGAATTACACCCTTTAAAACAGCAAGTATGATTGTATGCATATATACACCCTACACCCACCCACACAAACAGACCAAGAGAAAACTCAAGTGAAAAATCCCTGTGGGAAACTTAAATTATCACTGCATGAACATGGTCAGTTATTAGAAAGATTGTAGTAGAAAACATGGAGTGATTGTCTTGATTTCCTCCAAGACTAAGAACTACTTCATATCAGCCCATAAATAAGCCACAATGATTTTTGTTTTTATACCAGTTTATAGTTCTCTGTATGGAAAAATAAAGTCCACTATATTTCAAGAAAATAGTGTATTAAAATAAATATTTATATAGAAAATGGATGTCTTGGGTGTCTTTTCTCTATGTTGATGTTTATAGGTCTTGCAAAAATCAGATTTAGACAGGTAATCTTGTTTCCATCAAAAAAAAATCACAGTATTGAAACATCCATGTCATTATTGTTATGCATCAGCGTTCATCACAAACTATTATGGGAATCAATAAAAGGTCTGATCATCACGTTATTGCTATAAATCATGGTACGTCAACTAAACAGAGGTTCTTAATCTAATAGAACTGTGTCCTGGTAGTTATTGTATTTAGCTTGAAACAATGATTTAGCAAAAAAGTTATAATAAAAATGTAGTGGGCATGCTATAAATTACCCTGAGAAACTGTAAAATAGAACACATGGGAAATGTGCCAAGTGCTGGATCCAGCCTCAATGAGATCAGCCAAATTCTGGGTATAAACAACAACAGGTACTGGAGGTATTATTCTGTTCAAACACTCATTTTTCACCAGTGTAACACCACATATAACTGACTTATATGCATGTAACTGAGAGAAAAGGCAAGTCCTGCTCCTCTACAGACACGGTGGCAATTCTCTATACCTGGTGTAAATACACCAGTTTATACCAGCAGATGATCTGGCCCAAAGGTGTTCAGAGAGTTAAGGTTTTCAATAACCTTAGGTTTTCATATAGCTCCTGTCACTGTGGTATTTGGGGTAAATTAATGTTAGTCTTTCACTTTTGATCTGATTACATTACATAAACCTACCACACAATTTGTTATACTTTGGTGTAATTGGTATATATATAAAAGGTTTAGAACAGTGGGAAAAGAATCCAGAGGGTGTATTTGCAAGGCAAAGTATAAGGAAGCTTGCAGAGCACCTTGAAACACTCTGCCTTATAATAGCTAATACAAATAATTAAATCTCTAACACCCATTTGAATCAACTTATGCATTTTTAGTATAGTTAAAAATTAAACGTTTATGGCTTTTGCTGCTCTACTGCTAATTAAAAGTGAAAATAATATTGTATTAAATAATAGTTTATGAATTGACAACTCTAAAAATCAACATTCGTTACAAATTGTAAGCTGGGACTGTTTTTATGAGGATTTTCCTGCATCTATTCTATTGTGCTCTTATGCAGCTTTAGATCTCAATGCAGCAGATTAGTGACTAATTTAATTTATATGGTATAAATAATAGAGAACCTTCTGCTCTATGAAGCCCCTCTCTTCCTCAAGTACTAACATTTAATAGACTCTGATAATGAAAAATAATTCAAATACGGTATCATCATCATCAAGGGAGTCTTGGATGCTTCGCACCTCTCAAGATCAGACAATTTGAAGAGCTGTGGCCTCACCATTATAGAAAGCCACGCAGTCTTCCCACATCCCCAATTAATTTTATTGCTGAAAGGAAATGGGATTGTTGTTCTTGTGAGGAAAAAAATTGCATATGAAAGTGGAGCTGAGTGGGAGACACATATTCTCTTTAGAAATCAGGATTGTCTGCTTTACAAGGGTCCAAATGCAATTTGGAAACGTTGGAAGGCTACAATTCAGGTAACATTATTTTTTGTGAATCTGTTCATCCATCCCTAACACTGCCTGGTGCCCTGAACCTTTTCAAATGACTTCACATGAATACCAAGCTATCCATCAGTCCACAGATACTTCAGATAGTATTTTAGCTGCAACCCTTAATTTATCAAGATTCAAAAAGCAAATCCTTGACAACTGGAAGACCTTTAAAAATGATCATAGAGGATTTATTTTATTCTTTTCAGCAGACCTTTTTGTGCCAATTATTAAAATAATGTGTTTACATTTTCCATGTAAATAGCGTCAATCAGATTGTATTCCACAAAATGACATGTGTGACATTACCCAAAATGTATGTGTCGCTGAGCAAAGTGCCAGCTGGAATGCTAAAAATATTTTCATTAAAACACACCAAGAAAATATTAATGGAAAAGAAACTATAATTGAAAATATCCTCATTTGAAATGGATAATTCTGTACGCTCACTACATTGTTCTTTAAAAGATAACTAGCTCAGAAGTATTGTCAACAAGTAGAATCTCCTTTCAATACTCTTAGGCTAAAATCAAGTAATAGGAGCTTCATCTAGTACCACTATGGCAGGTGACAACACCTCTGTCTATTCTTCATTGTAATGGATATATCTGTACCTATCTTTCTTATTTACAGAGTAGCAATTTTGGAACAACTGTTCACACCTAGAAGATGGCCTTGTTAAATGTTAAAATGACTTCTCTATGTGCCTTCCAAGTTATGCAAAACTGTTGAGCTGTAATCACACAACCCAGCTGGATTGTCTCAAGGAAAAAGGCCCTTATCCAGTCACATTGTGTTCTAATCATGAAATCCGGAGTCATGGCAGGGTATTTCCTCCCCTCCCCCGCCCTTCATCCCTGCACTGGCAGGAAGACAGCTATTTCAAAGAAAGCATCCAGGTGAACAAAGCCTTTTTTGGTGGAAATGCTACAGTCTACAGCTGTGTAGTTGGACTGGTGAACCCCCTTGGGTCAGCTGTTTTATGTCATTGTTATTAGTATAGCAGTATACAGAGCCCCAACCAGGCAAAGGCACCATTGTGATAGTCACTATACAAGCAAATACAAGAGAGAATCCTGATCATGAGCTCACGCCAGCTTTTCTCCTCCTACTTAGAGGGACTGATGATTAGAGCCACACAAAAAAATTTGGACAGTTAATTTGCTGAACCATACAGTTTCAGGTTGACCAAAACTATATGTTTCAAGTTTGTCAAATATTCTTCACGGAACCAAAAATATCAGTAATGTCAAAATGAAATGTTCTTTTTCAGGCATTTTGACAAAAGCAAGCAAAGGATTCCAAAAATGCTCAGAGGTGTAGTGGGCACATTAATTTTGAATGTCATGACTTGTATGTTAAAAATGTGTTTGTTTGGAATTATTTTTAGTATAGTATTTGCATTTAATATAAAAAAGATAGGCTAGCCTGTTGGACCCTCTTCATTTAAAAAAAATGTATTTCATTTATAATGATAATGAGTTTCTGAAAACCTGTAAAGCATACAACACTCCCAAAAGCATAAAGTTTGCATTATGTTTTATGTCTGTACTTTTAGAGCACATGCTTAACAAGTCCTCCCTGACCTCACCAAGAAATCTAAATTAAACAGAGGGCTTGGGTGGCACTGAAATAGGGACCTACAATTCAGATTCAACTACATAGTACAGGAAACCTTTCAGAACTAATTGCTTTGGGTGTCAACTAGTTTGCTAGAGAGGCTTCCTAAATTTTAATCTGCTGATTTGTATGGACTTTCACTACAGTGATCACTCAGTCTATGGTGGAATAATTACTTTACTAATTATTCTAGCAGTTATTTTACTAGTCAACAGAAAAGGAATTACTAAACTGATTCCACCTACATCAGAGGAGTGATGGGACATAAATACACATACAGGTAAAACAAACATTTAATCAAAAATAGTGTTCACAATAATTATACTTTCCCTTTTGAATAAAAAGAATATTTACAACTTAGTTCATTGTAAATATTGTTCACTTCCACAAAAAGAATGAACTAGAAAATGTAACACTAACTTTGCAAAATGCAGTTTATATTTAATCTACATAGTGGGTCAATACACTCCTACAGCGCACTAAGAATGCCCCCCATGCGCAGTAGCTTAATGTACTTTGGAATTAAACCCACGTGGGCGCTCAGTACACTATAAGAGAGTACACCTGGGGAGTTAGCCAGGGTATCTAGTGAACTTTAAATTCACACCCTAACTAACTGTGCACTAGCTTCCCCATGTAGACAAACCCTTATTCTCACAAAATTAAATGTTTACAAACAAGGTTACCTTTTTTTAAAGTGTCATTAGCTGAAATTCACACGGAATGTATTTGCAGAGTGAATTTTAACCACACTCTAGAAGAGCAAAAATGGCCAGAGCAAAATATTTCTTTTGCCTGTAATAGTACATTATGAAAACAAAGAATATATATTATTTTTAGGTACAATTTGTTGGATTTCTTTTCAGATGTTGGTAAAACTGAACCTGAGAGACATCACAAAGTATTTGTACTAGTTTGGGTTAATGTGCTGCCCTCAGAGCACTTTGTTTAAATAACTGTTTTGCAATATTTAAAAAAAAAATTAAAATGCTGGGTATTTGGACTTTCCTTACCACTGCACCTCGGTATTTTTGATGCATTGAAGATATACAAACAGTTCTTCCCCCCCTTCCACTCTACCACATCTTCTATGTTATCTTACAACACCACCTGGAATTAACTCAGAGGGCCCCAACACATGAGAAATATCAATACATCAACTGTTCTCTTCATCGGACAACATCAAGTGAGCCATATGTTATCTCACAATGACATATGGAACTGAATTCCGGAATAAACACACTGGGAAATATCTACATGCAAAAACAGTCCTGCCAATCAGAATGAAGTATTTCTTAAACTCTCTTTACTTTTACAAAAGAGTGAAACTAAACTAAGACATGAAACAGAGCTGGCTACTATCTAATACTCCATTTGTTCAGTAGATGCACAAATTCATCACTATCCTGTATATATTATTAACTTCTCCAGAAATGGCTCATGACCTAAAATAAATTGTGTTTTCGAATCAAGGGAAATAGCACATGGAGTGTTGAAACTTCTCAAAACGTAAGTTACAATTTAGAACATTTAACGAAGCAAGAGATGGATCATAAGAGAACATAGACATGGTTACGCAGTGTTAGGAGAAACAGCCCCTGACACACTTCAGGACATTTTGTTTCTGTGTAAGTTTTACATGAAGTGTTGGCTGGCATTGTCTATATGAAGTTACTTGCCAAACTGTTTTCCCCACCAACAGCTAGTGTTATATTTTGAGATTTACATAAGTGTGAGCCTGATAGACAACTACACTAAAAAGAAGTGGAGGTTGGCAGAAGAACTTAAGAGATGGAAAAATAACATCCTGACATGAAAAAGAACCTCCAGAAAGAAAATGCAACCCAAAGGGCATGGTAAAAATTCTAACGATTCACAGGCAGGCTGTATGACAGGACACTTTTAAAATTTATTTTTAATTCTCTGTATGTGGTCTAGAACTTACTGATTTAAAAATTTAAAAATAGCCTCAATTAATCAGAGTTAATTTAAGATGTTAGTTTGCCATTTCTGTGTGTTCAAACCTCTGTCTCCATACAAAATACCTGCACAAGAAGTACCAGTTCTGGATAATTCCTAAAATGTTGGCTTTGAAAAATACAGATACCCCTAATTGTCTAATTCATAAACAGAAAATTAGCCTGTGGAAATCTCTTAAGAAATTACCATTATCAGAAACTTTTGAGAAATGCATTTTGCAGCTTTTGGGGCTGACTGAACAAACAGTAACAGATATATACCAGGGTTTACTGTCAAAAATTAAGCCATTTATAAAACAAAATGCTGCAAAGTATTAAGTTACCAGTCCATCAATAAGTATCTAATAAAGCCGCTGAGATACTTTATTCACTCTCTAAAGCAAACATACTGGGGATATAGAAGGCATAGTAAATTGCCATTGCAGCATTATTGTGGGTAGCTTTCTATTTGAATAAATTATATTGACTATCAAATTCCCAAGGAGCCCAGAATTATTATAGCACAGTGGTTGCTACATTATATGGATGGTGAGAATTCCCTTTCTGAACATCCATTTTAATTTGTTTATAGTGTTCTCAGACAGACAACAAAGAAAATACCCTAGTTATTCATGGTTGCCCATCCAAGTTTGACAGCCACCATCTTGGCTAACACTGGAGATTGAACTAGTAACATTCAGGAGAAAAGCATAAATTTCTACAGCTTTAGCTAGAGAACCACATGCTACAGCTGGCGTTTGTAACATCCACATCCTCTGGTGATTAAGGTACAGAGGAGAACGCATAATACACCCTCGACAGTGGGTGACACTAGCAGAAAGGCCAGATTCTCACCTGCTGTGCTGCTTTTTTTGTGTTCAGTGCTGCACCTTCGCTGGCAGGGCTTGCCAGCAAATTTTGTTACAGTGTATGCTGGACCAAAAACAACAAAAAATTAAGTATGGCAAGGAGGTGCCTGTTTGTTTTTCTATGCCAGAGCCATATGTGGCTAATTTGGGAGCATCCATTAATTCAAATACATTCATTAGTAGTTTTTCCCCAAGCTCAAGGAGGAGGAGGGCAAAAGCAAGCAGTAATATGCATAACCTGGACAGGATAATTAACTTTTGGTCAGACGTTCATTTTATTAATATTTACCTGGGCATTCCAGGATTCAGATAGTCTTTACTAATGGTTCAGATCATCAGTCATACTTTGAAAAAGAAGAAAGTAATTTACTGTGAATAAAACAGTATAATTCCTAACTAGCAGATAGCATTTGGAGCTAATATGAAGGAAAAGTTACCTCTAGGGATCTCCATAAGTATGTGAGAAATGGTAGTGTGTGGCCTCAGCTCTGTTTAATTTTGAAACAGGAAATGGAACCATTCCCTCCCTCCTCCCCATAGGTTTTTAGAATATAAGCAGAGAAAATACATTTAGTAGAAAAACCAAGTGTGTCAGCCACACACTGAGTTACTTTTGTAATTACCCCCTGCCTCTGATGTCTAGCCCAAAAAGTTGTTGGATGCTTAACATTTTTCAAAATCAGGCCACTTGTTTAGGTGCCTAAATATTGATTATTAAACATTCATACTTCAGTATCATCTAAAAGCTACTGCCAGGTTCAGTCCCATTGTGCTAAATGCTGTACAGACCTACACTAATGAAGCTTCTTACCTCAAATAGCTTACAGTCTAAGAGAAGACATAAATGTTGTTTGAGACAAACAAGAGCAGGGTGGGGTGAGAGAGACAAAGACGGGTGGAATTCTTAGCCTGTCAGGTGTAATGATCACACCGTTCTCCATCTGTCTACCAGTAACGGGTATACTTCACTGAATGCTTTATGGAAGAAATGAGTTTTGAGGAAGCAGTTGGAAGAGAACAAGGTAATAGCTTTAAATATTTTGATTAGGAGCTTTACAGGTTATCTGAGACAGCATGGGAGAGAGCACGAAAGTGCTTGCCAGAGACTGAACTTCAGCAACCCTAAAAAAAAAAGAAAAAAGCCAAAGAAAACAATTGTTTGCTTAAAAAGATACCAAGAGTCTGATTCTCCTCTCAGGTAAGGGCTTAAACACTAGTTTAAGTCAGGAGTACTTGCCCTACAATTGCAATGATGCAAAATATGGCATAAGTAAGAAGAGAATCAGGCCTTTAGAGTCTGGAAGCCATGCTTATGCACAGATTAGCTGAGGAATTAGAGTCCAGATCAGTGACAATTTTTGTAAATAGCGAACAGGTGTCACTGACCAAAGCGGGTATGTCTTTGGTGATCAGGGCCTTCCAGAATTCACAATCATGGAGTCACCAGGCCCAACTCCATTCTTTTCATGAGTCTCCACAACTTGCTCAGGGTCAGAGAAGATTGTCTTCCCTTTATAGTTTAGTATCAGGACAGCTGGGCATGTTGCAATTTTCTTGACTTCCCTCACTATATAACTTGGGACTGAATACTCCAGTGTTATCGCAATTAAGATTTGGGGCTCTCATTCTAGGCTTTTTCAGTAAGCCCTCTGTGTTCTACATGCAGCAGGAATAGGGAGAGAGTCATCTTGACCCAAGAATCCTTTAAGGAAGTTTAGTACAAAATCCACCATGGAGCCTTTTTTGAGAGCCCTCTGGGATTCTATTTATAATAGGGTGACCCGATGTCCCGATTTTATAGGGACAGTCCCGATTTTGGGGTCTTTTTCTTATATAGGCTCCTAATACCCCCACCCCCATCCCAATTTTTCACATTTGCTGTCTGGTCACCCTAATTTACAGAGTTGCTTTCAAGCTGTATTTGAGAGACACCCCCCCACACACACATTTCTTTTTTCCATATATTAGGTCATTACTAGAGCCTTCAGTAGAGCAAATTCTGCTCTCTTCTATTGCCCTTCTTGATGCAAGGTCATGATGGATTTCTGCACTGGGGAGATGTCAGATTTAATGTCACAGTTTGGCCAGCTGGGTATGATTTCCATTTTTTAGTTCTTTAAAAATCAGCAGTGTGCTACTAACAGCCTAGCTATTCTTTATGGATAGTTGCAGATCTTTGCCTTGCCTCAGACATTTCCCCTAAAAAACAGTGCTAAAACCAGAGCCCAATATCATTTTGGGCAATACATTTTGAGCTTTGGCAGATTAAAATCCCCACACCCAAAAATGCAAATCAGGGCCCCAAAATTCCACAGCACCACAGTATTACATTTGCCCACTAGGCAGATCCTATACAAATGCTAATGTCTTTTTTTCTTGTGCAAATTAATACACGTAAAAAGAACAAGAAAAGGAAGTTAATATTGTTGGACAACAGCAAGATTAAAACAAGCAGCAAGGAGTTTGAATCATTAAATACATTCACCCCAGGAAGCAAAACTTAGAGGGTCTCAGTATGGTTAAACTGTTAAAATTACAAGCTAACATTTTAAATTGTAAGGGACATACAGGTCCTGCTTGCAGGCCGAGGTGGTACAGGGGGAAACTGAGTTCTGATCTGTTTGGGCGGTCTGCAAAGAGCCAGCCTACAGCAAGGTGGATTGAGTTATGCCTCTCGGTTCAAGGTAGCAGCCTGCTAGGTCTCTCCCTATTTTGTTGTTATTTTATGTTATGGTTCTGGATACTAGAAACAAAGTAGTGTAACACTGCAACCTTCCAGAAAGAATAGGGTTTTCTTCCCCCAATAATTCATCTGAGTGTATATCATGAACATAACCATTGGGGATCATCAAACCGCAGAGTTCAAGGTTTTGTAAATCTCAACCTCTGAAGTTGTTTGGGGGGGATTGCAGAGCTGATTTACATCCAAACATATTTGTACTTATCATTTTACTCTAACCCACTGTCTTCTTCCCAGGGTTATTCAATTAAAAAACAAGCATGTTTCTCTAGCTTTAAAGGGGTCTTAGACTGGGCACCCAAAAATTCCAGCACTCAAAATCACCAGTCACTTTTGACAATGTAGGGCAGACATATATACGTTTCAAACTATACTCATTAGAAACCTTACAAAAATCATGTCTGTCATTCTAAAAGCCAAATTTCCCCATTTATGTTGCTCGATAAGTATAAGTAAAAGTTTTTCCTGGTTATATAACAGCCACGATGCCTGAAAATATTAGTCAATTTTATTTGTATTTTTTGTTTTTTAATATGGCAATTTTAGACTGCATGTAGTCTCAGCAATCCTATGTATCAGTTCACAACAAAGCATGATTCATTAATGGGTTCCTATCCGTCTGTAAAATACTAAGGCAATTAAAGATGAGTTGGTGTTTCTCAACAGAAGTTTTTTCCAGCTAAAAATAAAATACAGGATAGACAGTGACTGGCATCATTTGTATCAACAATTCTACTGGAATGATAATTCAGCAGCTTTCACATGCAAATATACATACATTTAAATGATTTCAGAAGGATTATAATAAGCAGCTTAATGCATTTCTTTTCCTTAGCTCAATCTTTTCATTCACTCAGAACTCTTATCAGAAGAGTCTTTGGGATTTTGAAGAAATGTCAGTAACACTTAATTTAAAGGATTCTAAACTGTGAGAGAAGAATTACTGTACAATAAAGATATAACACATAGATATTAAGACATATAGTGGATGAAATTATGCCAATATTTTGCTGATAAACCATTAAAATTGTCCCTATAATCAGCTTTCAGAAACATGCTTATTAAATCTAAAGAGTTGCAGACAGTTGTAACATATTAGAAGAGTTTAGTTAACATTTATTTCAGTCCAGAATTTTTCATGAACCTGAACTCTGGGGGGAAAAATTGAACCATATAATACATCTAGATTTGTGCAACAGCTGTTAAACTTACTTTAGTTGCAGAGTTCCGCAGTGATATTTCATCCTCTTAAGAATTGTTTTTATAGGATCCTAGAGGACGGGGATTAATATTATGGAGTATCATAATAAAAATATTTGCTCTTAATTTGAAAAATCTAGCAAAGAACATTTGAGACAGTAGCCATGTTATTTTGATACTCCCCTGACCCCCGCCACATGTTAGTTATCTAACTTGCTAATTTACAAATTTTGTTGCTCTCCATCTCTTAGAGTCATGTAATCAGGATAGACTCTCAGCACTCATTTTAAAGAACATTTCCTAGTCATTATGGTTCCAGCATAAAGCTTGAAAAGGTGAACTTTAATGGCTAGACCCACACAGGAAATAAAACATCCTTTTTAAAATCTTATAACTGAAACTAAATCTAATTATTTTACCATTTCAGGTTGACAATAGTGTGATTTGCAGTGGGTCTTCTAGTCATAAGTATAACTTAACATGGCAGTATTTTAGTTAGCTAAGTTCTAGCATGTTTAGAAAGGCTAAAAGGGTGGGCAGCGGGGTGTCTAACGCTCACAAAAAATATAAAATAAGTTCTAAGATGTCTGTGGGTTTTTTATCTGTTGGTTCAGAAAGAAAGTGAATTCACCCAAGCTGAAATACAAACCTTTCCCATTTGAGAATGGACTATGTTTTTTCCAACATCCCTTTTTTCACACCAAAAGAAAAATAAAGACCTAGAAGGCTCTTGAGTAGGCAAATGTTTCTTTTTTTCATAATATAAGAAAGAAAAATTACAAATTAGGCTTCAATTATGTATTATTATATTCTCCGTAGAAAAGACTTCTGTAACTACATACTCCCAGCAATAGGGATATTGAATAATAAATCAGGCAACCATGTTGACAATGCAATAAACTAGGGTTTTCTTCTCATTTTAACATTTTGTACTTTAATAACATTTTTAATTTTTAAAAGATCATAACACAACTGATATAAAAATTATTAAAATGACCAAAATGTAAATAATTTCTGTGCAATATCTCAATTTTATAGGTAACATGATTATTTATTGGACAACCATGAATATACAACTTTAAAAACTTTCACAGTTTCCTGAAAAAACAAGTTGTTATTGCCTTATAACAAGTACCTATGCTCATAGGAATTACATTTTGACAGCACTAGGAGACACACTGATAAAAAACAATTTTACCACTGCATGACCTTCCTCACAGACACATGACAGAGGTCCATAACTGAAGGGAACCAATCCAACTTAAGTTGTGTCAAGGACCCCAAAGTTTCCCTTTGATTCTGTAAGTTGGGGGGAGCTGAAACCCACAGATCTGAGTCAGAGAAAGCATGGACTGAAACAGTGCCAGCACTGTTGCATGCTCCCCTAGTCCTGCAGAAGTCCTTCCTCGGGAAGCTACTTCATGGTTGAGCATAGACAAGACTGGCTCGCCTGCATAGTACACTCACCTCTAAACCCTGTGAGGCACAAGTTACTGCAGAGGAAGGAAGGGTTCCAGGGGCAGCATGAGATGGGGGAACTTCTAACAACAGGGTTCTTACTGAAGCTGTAGGAGCCATGGAGGAGGTATCATATGACACTTAAGAAACAAGAGCACCTTGCTTGTACCTCCACTAGGTCATGGTGGAGGAAACTGCAAGTATAGGTAACCAACCACCCCACATCTCCTGAGTCTCTTTGGGGAAAGGGGAAGAAGAAATCACACCTTGCCCCTTTCCCATTTCCCCCATATAGAAGAATATGAAGAATGTAGAGGAAACAAAGTTGACCCCCATGGCAACTCTTTCTGCCCCCTCCCCCTCATGGGAATAAATCATGTAGGATGTCAAATGTGTATCTTATCTGTCATAAGACTGAGGGCTTTGTCTAGACCAGTGTTTCTCAACCTTTTTGATACAAGGGACTGCCTTCCTAAACTGTGTCAGGGAGATCTCAGGGACCAGCACCAGTCCATGGACCAGTCGTTGAGATACACGGGTCTAGACAAACAATTAGCGATAAGCTGCTGTGTAAGCCTACAAAGCTCCAGTGTGCCATGCACTAACTATCCCTGTGAATACATTACAGGAAATAGGAAATTTCTAGTGTGCAGCAGCACAGGGATACTTACTGCATGGCATGCTGGAGCTTTTAAGATCTACACTGCAGTTTGCTGCACACTCACTGTTTGTCTAGACATGCTCAGAGATTAGTATTACTTGGTAGAAAAAAAAAATAACTGAATTTTACTTCCTCCCGTTGCCACCTTCCCACCATCCTTCTTCACAAATGCTCGGATTTCCCCTCTTTTTGCCTTAGGATCAGAAGATATCTGAAGCTTGTTGTGGTTAAGTGGTGAAACTGAAAGGTGGCTGTTGGGTGAAGGAGGTTTGACAGCATTACAGCTCCATGAGCCACCTTCCTCAACCCAAGTTTGCCAAACCTTCAAAAACCTGGAATGAGGCTTTGGAATGCACTAGATCTCAAATCCTGGGCCAATTTCAAGTGCTTTTTCTTTTTAAAAAGTTCCCTGTAGCTGTTTTGGCTACTCTACTGGCCATAAATTATGGCTTGTTTAAGTGTGAACCAAAGGAAATCTCTCAATAGCAGAAAAATCACAATTTTTTTCTTCCATAGGCAACCCAAACCATATGCCTAGAATTAAGTATAAACTATTGAATTAAAGCAGATCAGAGCATCAGTACATCTCTAGAAGTGATATTTTCCTCAGGAATCTGCCCAAATTATTCAAGATGTTTGATGGGAAGTCTTTTAAAAGCCTAAATTAAAGGACCAAATAGTCTGTTTATTTCATGTTAGTAAAAAGTCAGCAATACTATGTATGGGTAATATAAGGTATATAGAGACACATCTCAGCTAACTCCAGGATCACCTTTTTGAGGCTGGGTAATACAAAAAAAAGTGAACTCAGCTCAGGTTTTCAAATTGTGAAGTAGGAAAAGTTACATAAATACCCTGTGTTGTCTAAGTTAGACCCACTGAAAACGAGACCTCTACTCTGGCTTCTGGTTACATCACGTATGTTTATAAGTGGCGTCACTGTGGATTTAATAAGATCATGTTTCAATTCTAAGGCTACCTCATGTTCATCTGCCCCCTACAAGAGATTAGATTTGAGTCCAGAGGAAGAGTCAAGAGGAAAAGGAACAGAGTTAGAGCATCGTCAGTGCACATCACAAGTTTGTTCTCTCTTCTAGTCACATTCAGGCCTCCAATGTTAGTGGTAATAACTGTGGTGGCTTAGTTGCCAATGAAATCAAAAGTTAACCTTGACTGATCCTTTTAGTTTTGCAACCTCTTAAATTCATAGGGTGGTTATGGCTTTCATGGGTCTCTCCTAAATCCTGTAAGCAAAGAATGCATTACGGTGGGAGCATCCCACATTTATTTTGAATTTTATGATATTATGATAATATGATGAGCAGTTTACCAGAACATAAGGATGCAATGTCACTGTGCAGTGGTGCAATGTCTTGACGTAAAGACACAAATGATGTGGTGCATCATAATGTGACTGTTTTGGCCTGTAGTACAAATATATAGGAGTCATCTAATGTCAAGTTTTGAGCCTTAACATTTTAAGCATAACCTTTAAGAATATTTCATAAAAGTATTTTTTGAAAGGAGGTCAGAATATGCCATGAACTTTAAAAAATAAACCTCTCAAAGTAGGTTTTCTACCTCTTTGATGACATTATTATTTCTCTAGCATCAAGCATGCTAGCCATTTAACAACCAAGTTAGAAGATGTGATTTCTGATTCAAATGCCTTGCATTAATTATAACTTGCTGACACATTAAATTATCTTATTTCATTGACATGGAACTGTGTTGAGAAACAAATTAAGTATTTTAAAACCACTTTAGAGATTTGTGACTCTTGAAAATACACTAAGGTTTCTCAGATTAAGAGTATTCAGCATTTAGCCACTAATGTTAGTTTAGAAATTGGATTTCTAACATCCTCTTTTATTAAGTTGATCTGTCAATATCAACTTTGTTTTTCTTTTTTCAACAATGCATTTTAGGAGACTTTGTCTGCTCTGTGTGGGCATTGGAAAGTGTATTCAGATAATCCTAGAACACTAATTAGTGTCTCTCCCTTCAGAGAAGGAGAGTGGTTGCAAGTCAACATTTGCCACACAGTAAGATGAAACATAATATTTCCCTATGCAGTGGTTGCATTTTAAAAGTTTCTTGCATTTAATTTAAATATAAGAAATCTCACTTAAGGGGACATCAGTAGACCCAGTCATGTCTTTTAAATTGCTAGAAAAAATGTAAATAGAAAAGTGACTCATGCCTGGAGGTGCCCTGTCATGGCTGGATGTGTCATAGCAGACTTTCCTTATCTAGTGCCCTATGCTGACAGCCATCCTTGGGCCTTGTGATGGTTGGCTTCTTCTTGTGACTCAGCCATCCAACCAGGCCACTTTCAAGTCTCACCTCTTCCAGGGTAACCAAAGCCTTGCAGACTCAAGCCAGGTCTTTGGCCTGAGACCTGACTCAATAGTTCTTCCATCCTGGTCTCCAAGGTGTTTGCACCACCATTTCCAGTGACAAGTAGGGGAACCCAGGCCCTACCTTTTCCCTTTCCAGTCCAGAAACCACATAATAAATAGGCAAGAGCTCTGTAGTTAGGCCCCCTGCTTCCTTCCTGGACTTCCTCCTACCTCAGCCTGTCTTCAGGCCTGTCCAGCCAGCCTCTTCCTGGGCTCACTGTGCACCTCCATATTCCTCTCAGGCTTCACCATTCCTTCAGGGCAGTGGCTCTCAGGATTCCTCCCTGGAGTTCTCCAACAAGTCCCAAGCCAAAAGTACAAATTCACTTCCACTCCTTCCGAGCTTGAACTTTAGTCCTTCACAAATCTCCCCCACTACTCTGCTCCTTAGCTGAACAGTGACACGCCAAAGCTGCCTCTCTGGAGCCTTGTGCCTATTTTGAGACGCATCATAGGAGTGAACTCCGCTGACCTTTTCTAGTTCTCCTTGATCTGAACATCTATCAGACCATTCTCAGAGAGCAGAAACTCCTAGCTTCCTCTCTCAGGTCTCTCCCTAGCTGAGATTTCAGTCCTTCTAAGGAACCCTGACTCCTTTCCAGGTGGATCAGCTAATTGACCGACTTAATGCCCCTCCAGGTGCCAGCAACTGGGTTCAGCCCTCAGGCCACTGCTAACACTTGCAGTGCTAGTGTGGGGTTTACACCCCATCATAATGTACTTAGAATCAGAAATAAGTACAGTATCTGAAATACCACTCTGCGTTTACTCCTGGTAAATGAGACTATGCTAATGATGACCACTGTAGATTTCTAATACACTGTGAAATTCTGAAATTAAAAAAAAAAAAATTACCATGTTGGGACAAATGAGTGGTCCAGTTTGTCCACTAACCCCTTTCCAATGCTGTTCAATTTTGTCATAATTCCTACAATAAAAGTTTGAACTTTACCATATTGTGGACACTTTTACTTACTACATCTACTTCCTGAATGAATTCCTGCTGTATTATTTCTAACTAACCTGAGAGTAACCTCTCTTCTCATGTGCTTTGCAGCTAGATATTCTAAGTAGTAATTGTTTGAGGCACTGAGAAATTGTTTCTCTAAACTTTGACCAAATGTATTTATATTCCGTTAAAGTCACCCATTATTACTGGTGTATTTGATTCTGTTTCCCCTCATCTGGTTCAGTATTTCACACTAAATATCTTTTTTCCTGATCCAGAGACCTGAAGTATAATCCAACCACCATACTCATAAATACTTAGAATTTGTATCCCTAGAAATTCTATTGGATGATTATTCCGTTATTCAATATCCACTTGTGGCATAGATCCAAATTGTATGTTAAGTGAGTCTTGAATGAATGAGATAGATTAGATTCTTCACTCTTTTTGTAAAGATCAGAAAAATATTTCAATACTATTACAACCCAATATTTTATTCTGTTTACATTAAATGCAATATTCTGTGTGTAAAAAGTTTTACTTACGTTAACGATAAGGGCTATAAATAGGAACTAAGAGAGCAATCAAATAATTTAATAGTAGAACTGCAATGTTGCTGATTTTCTTTTCCAGGTTTCTGAGCAGCTGACAGCAGAGGAACACAGTTTATATTTTAAAGCCCCATGGTAATTGAAAATGAGCGCTTTGTTGCTCTTGTCATTGGAGCAAGCAGCCTGGGAAACATTTTGGGCCTCACATCAATGCTTTTGACAACAGATTGTTAGATGGAATTTTCCAACAGTGTTACTGCTGAACTTTTCCCTTGTTCCCCTAGGCATGGAGTCAAGGCTTTCAGTCTCCATCAGGTGAAATATTTACAGTATATACATTTCAGAGGGCATCAGTTACTTTCCTGAAATGAGAACAAATCTCTCACCTGAGATCGTTCATGTGATTTTATATGATTATTGAATGAACTTCTGATTGTTCAGTTCATGAACTACAATGAAAGCAAAAGGAAACAGCACACATTTTAATTTAATTTCCAAGAGGTATTCAAAAATATATAAAACATTACTGCCAGAGGTATACGTTGCACAAACTAATGCCATGTCAACTGGGAAGTCACCAGTTCCACTGTTGAGTGACGTGAGATGCCATCTCTTGCACAAAAGGTTTGTTTGAAGTCCCAACCCTACATAATGAATGGTTTATTACAGGGAAAGTGGCAGCAACCCCTATGATTAGCTTGCGTAACAGTTTTCATTATAAAAAATAAATCTTGCAAGCTTCTGTGCAGCACTCCAGCACCTACATAGTTTGCAGCAGGTCTTTGAAATGTGTTTGCTTGTTTATTTTTGCCTAATTAGATCCATGGCTACTGGGGAAGAGTCTTTCCTCAGAAGCAGCCTCCTCGGTGGCATCTCTTGTCAGTTTTGCTAGCATTAGCAGCATTGTAAACCAGACAGATGAAGGAATAATTTGCTTTTCTCCCCAACTCCATCTTTGTTCACCTCAGCTGCGGAGGATCATGGGGACTGTAAAGGAAAGACTGCCTCAGGAGCCACCTTCTGTCACTGCATTGTAGCAGGAGGCAGACACTGAACAAGGGAATAGAGCATTTCTGAAAATTCCCTTGACTAGCTTTATGAGATTATTTCTTCCTTTCTGATTGGGGGCTCAGGATCAAAAAGACTGACACCATCTGGCTCAAGTTCAGTACCTAACCCATCCTCCGAGGCCACCATGGTGTTTCAGCCTAGGTCATTCCCCTGAACTGTCCAGGTTGTGGGTTTTAATTATTTACATGCAGGTCTGGTGTAACCCATTAGGCGACCTAGGCGGTCACCTAGGGCTATAGCATTTGGGGGCGGCATTTCAGGTCCTTTGGCGGCGACCATGGCGGCCGGATCTTCGGCTGCCCCGGTTGTCGTCGGCATTTAGGCGGAGGGAGCTGGGGCAGGGGGTCGCGGGGAGGGCCGCCTGCAGCAAGTAAGGGGGGGGGGGGCGCAGCACACAGGGGAAGTCTCCGCCCGAGCTCACCTCTGCTCCGCCTCCTCCCCTAAGCACGCCGTCCCACTCTGCTTCTCTCCCTCCCAGGCTTGTGGCGCCAAACAGCTGATTGGTGCCGCAAACCTGGGAGGTGGGAGAAGTGGAGCGGCGACGGCGTGCTCGAGGAGGAGGCAGAGCAGAGGTGAGCTGGGGTGGGGAGCTGCCGCACGGCTCCCCGGGCTGGGGGGAGTGTCTCAGGGCGGGGGAGGGGAGCTGTCAGGGGGGGGGGCGCTTAGGGGCGGGGGGGGGGGGGGGGCGGCACGGGGGCGGGGGGGGGAGGGAGCACAAGGTGGAAATTTCGCCTAGGGCGTGAAACATCCTTGCACCTGCCCTGTTTACATGTGCTTGTTTTGTGATTTTTTTTTTTAAGTTCTTACTGGGGCTGGATCTTCCCCTCTTAGTTCCTTGTCCAGGGAAGAGAGCTGAACACTGGACATGCAGAGCTCAGCACCAGCCCTCCACACCCCCTGCCTTTTCAGGCCCTTCTTTGCCTGTCTGAAACATAGGCAGAGAAGCAGGAGAGAGGAGATGTGGATGCTGGAGTGCAAGGAGTCAGTCTTTCAGAAACCTTCTGCAAGCACCAGCTTTAAAAAGAAAAACTACTCAAGCTCAGCAGCAGTCCCCTTTATGTCTTTTATTGGCACAAGCTCACTTAACTCCCATTCCAACTTCCAGCCTGCGGTGGCCCTGATTCTGATACATTTAATAGTTTCCTCTGTAGTTCAAGTACCACTTTCAAGTGAACAAGTCTTCAGATGCCTACTAAAAGACAAGTTGGTCTTTATCAGAGAAGTTGTGATACTTCTAAGGTTACCTGATGTCACAGTCTGTGATTCAGGTAATAAAATGTATTCTGCTTAATTTAAAACTAATTCTGTCATCCATCAACAATATTCAACTCATGTAGTCTTCTTGATAGTTACTGGAAGAGTACCTGAATAATTGAAGCTATTAACTGCATGGGAATTTAAAAAGCACAGCAAGCACTCTGTTCCAAGTCATACATAGTATTAATGACTTGTTAAAATGATCCTGGGAGGAGGACATGTTGACTCAGGAAATTAGTAATGAGCTATGAAGTCTTTCACAGTGAAGGTTGCCAGTTCAAATCCCGACGAGCTTGAAAATATCTTAAATTTATGAAGTGTTGACTGTTCAGTGACTAAAGGTATGGGAAACAAGTGAGTTTCAGTGCTGGTCAGAAGTGATTATCTCCCACTGAAATTTTCTCATATTTTCATTTGAAACTGAAAAATGAAGGTTACTTACCTGTGACAGATGCTCTTCAAGAGGGACACTGCATATTCCCACTCAGGGGGTGCTCTGACCGGTGCAGCCTGAATGGTAGAATTGTAGCTAGCAGTAAACACTGTAGCACTCACACACCTCTCTTGCCCTCTCCTTGGTGAACATCAAACATTCCAGGTTGAGGGTATAAAAGGAGTATGAAGATCCAGCCATCTCAGTTCCTTCCTCTGCGACCAAATGCTTTAGTAAGTAGGACTGAGGAAGTGAGGAAAGTGAATTTGAAGAGTCCATCTTGAAGAACTCTGATTACAGGTAAGTAACCTTAATTTCTTCTTTGAGCATTCTCTGCATAGTCCCACTTAAGGGACAGAATAATAAAGAATAGTCTGCTTCAGGATGATGGGACTATGCAGTCCTAATTGAATAAGTATTGCAGAAATGCCTTGCCAAATTTTGCATCAGGTCTAGATTCTAAATCTAAGAAGTAACATTTAATAAATGTGTGGACAACATTCCATGTTGCTGTTCTACATCTCTGTATTAAAGGAATATGTATAGAAGAATTTGATCTAGAAGAATTTGTTATAATTCCCTGAGAAAGGAACAAACTACTTATAGGCCTTGCAGAAGTGATAGCTTTCAAAAATATTGTCTTAATAGACAGATGGAACAAAGCACCATCTCCCAAAGGTTCAAAGGGAAGCTTCATCAACTGTGATAGCACTAAATTCAAATCCCAGGATGGCACAAGGTGTCTTACTAGAGTATATAAATTGTTACCGTCTTTAAGAACTTTTAACTGTATCATTAGTAAAAAGTGATTTACCATCCACAGGTATAGGGTATGCTGATAAGGCTGAAAGGTGAACTTTCCATGAAGATAGTGAAAGCTGCTTTCTTAAGATACAATAAATATTCTAATATATAATTAATTGGTGCTGTATATGGATCTATATCATACATAGAAATCCACAATAAAAATATTTTTCATTTATAAGTATAAGTTTTCAGTGGACTCATTCCTGAACTTATCAATAGGTTGCACATCTAATGAACAAGATCCAGAGGCATACTCCCCATGCCATTAGCTGAAGAGACTGAAGATCTGGGTGATAAACCAGCCTTTGTTGTAGTGACAAGCCCAGTACTAATGTCAGAAGCTCAATTAACCCTTGTCAGCTGAATTAAGTCTAGGTAGCACTGTTGTCTGGCCCAGGCTGACACTATCAAAACTACCCTGGCTTTGCCTTGTTTTATTTTGTTTAATCACTCTCTTTGTGAGGAGAAATAGGGAAAACACATACATTAAGCCCCGACATCAGTGCATTAGAAACGCATCTGATGTTGAGTCCCTTTGTCCCTCTGCTCTCGAACAAAGTTTGACACTTCCTGTTGTTGCTGGACACAAAAAGATATATAATCAGATTCACCCATAAACTGAAGAGGTGTGCTACTACCCTGTCTTTCAAAGACCAATTGTGCATGTGATAAGTCAACTTGCTCAGATGAGCTGCAAGGATGTTGTTTTCCCCTCCAAAACCCGGATTGCTATTGAGTGAACATCTTCTATACACCACTCCCAAAGTTGCTTTGTCTCTATGCATAAAATCATAGGAAAATGAGCCCCACCTTTTTGTTCAGATAATGTAATCATATCCTATTGTCTGTGTCCACCTCAACTACCCTGTGTTTGACCTGAGACAGAAATGCCTTTAGAACCAACCTGACTGTGCTCAACTCTAAGATACTGATATGTAGATTCTTTTCTTCTGGTGACCACTGAGCTCTGACTAACAGATTGATCTTTAAATGGGCTCCCCATCCCAATGTAGGTGCATGAGAAGTACGTATTACTGATGGCAAATGAAGACTGAAAGGTGTACCTGTCATTACATTTGGAGTGCTTGTCCACCAGCCATGTTAACACCTGCTATGGAATTACCATTTTGTGATACATGTGGTCTATACCTGGTTTGTATTTTTTTGCTAACTAGTACTGAAGGTGAAGACAAGCATATGGTGTCACTGACATGGTTGATGCCAATAGACCCACTGACCAAAGGGAAGGGAAGTTTGGCTGATGCGGGAACTGGAGAACAAAATAACACAGACCCTTTTATTTTTATAAACCTCTTCTCTGGGAGAAAGGGATTCTCCAAGTTGAATTTAAGAACATTTTTTCTCAGTTCACACGTAATCCCAGACCGGCAAAAAGCAAACATTTGTTTTATGTGTAAGAGGATTTTCTCCCTTGACGATACTTTCATTAGCCAGTCACCTAGGTAAAGTAACACATACCTCCCCTGCCTCTTTAGATATGCTACCACTACCAACAGGCATTTTGTAAACACCCTCAGAATTGTGGGTAACACAAAAGGGAGGGCCTTGTACTGAAAATGGTCCTCTCCACCCATGAAATGCAGATATTTTTTGTGACATGGCCTTATTGAAATATGCGTCTTTTAAATCCAGAGGGACAAACCAGTCCTGAAGAAAAAGAGAAGAGATTATAGAAGTTAGAGATAACATGCAAAAATGATTTTTTCTATGGATGTTTAATTTTTTGAGATCCAAAATAGGATGGAGGGCCCCCATCCTTTTTTGGAATTAGAAAATAACATGAATAAACCCCTCTCCTTTTCTGATCACATGATACTACCTCTATTGCTCCTGACTGCAATAGAGATTGAACCTTTTTTCTGATCAAATTGAGATTGTGCCAGACTGACAACTTCCTGAATAAATCTCAGGGAATTAAGATAAATTGTATTGAATAAATTAAGCCTTATTGAATTATGTTAATACATTTGGGGAACATTGTATTAAAAATGCAAATACGTATGTATTGTAGTGGCATTGTATGTACCTTCTCTAGTAGGGAGGGGGAATGCTAATGAACTTCCTCCATTATCAGTCTTTGAAGCCTCCTGGAGAGATATGCATATATTAGTTCAAACTGGATTCTCCAGAGACCAGACAAAGCAAAGACTTCTGGATCAAAGCCTGGGTTTTAAACTGACTCAGTGCCTTCTTCCTGATCCAACAAAAGGGCAGGACTCCTGGTCCACAGAGGGCCCCAATCCTTATGGAAGACCTCGTAAGACTGTTTAAGCTTATTCTGAGCTGAAGCTGTGTTGAACTTGTAACCACAAAGAAACCCCTTAGGTGGGGTGTTGCTTGGTAAGCTTATTAGCGTGTGTGCATTTATTGTTTTCTCTGTAATGCTTTTTACCTTTAGGATGAAGAAGGCTTGCTTAGAAAGAAATGTGAGGTAACCTATATCTGTAGCATTCTCTGTTATCAGGCTCTGATGAGAAAGCAAGCAGGCCTGGTTAGGCAAAATGCCTTTGCTCAGAAATGCACTGTGCAGCCTGAGAGCCCCCCTGTCAGAAAAGATGCATTTCTGGGTGGAGTCCCAGGTCTCCGTACCAGCTGGGGGGCTGGAAGCCAAGAATGAGTGTCCTTCCCGAACTACTAAGGGGAAATACAGGTGCAGTTGCCTTGAATAGTGAAAGATTAACTGGATCCCGGACCAGAAATGAAACTGGTGAATTGTTGGGAGGAAGGTTCTTGAACTGTATTGAATAACTACATGCATTAACCTCAAGAATCCATTTGTTTTTAATTCCCACTGATGATAAAAGTGGGACAAATAGCCCCCAACCAGAGGGGTAAAGATGTTTAACTGGACTTCTTTGGAAGTTGTGTTCTTATGTCAAATCTGAGATCTTGCAGGAATCACGGAAGATGAAGAATTGGAAGTTTCCCCCTATTATTGCAAAGTTAATTGACTTTTTTCTTTGCTGTTGATGCTGGGAAATTTGCTGCTAAGGCTGGTGGTTAATTATTCCTTCTTTGATAGTAGTAAAGAATTGCTGAAGAAGTTGGGTATTGTCTTTAGTATCTGACTAGTGGAGCCAAAGATGATCTCTTTGCTGTAAGACACCCAAAGATCTATCTGTAGATTTTACATTCTTAATTTTTCCAACACCTCTTCAGTCTGCACACTAAACAGACCATCTCCTTCAAAGAAAATAGCTTCAATCCTCATCTTTGTCTCATGAGGGAAACCCACCAACCTCAGCCACGCAGGCTTTCTTAATGTAATATCTGAAGCTATTACCCTAGCAAAAGCAGCTGAAGAAGCTGCTCTTAGCTGAAGTTTAGCAACATTCTGCCCCTCCATCAGAAGGGCTTTCACTAACTTTTTAATGCTTTTCTGGCACAGCTTTTAAGAATAGAGCACTTTCTCCCCATAAGTGGTATTGTTATCTAGCCATGACAGCGTCATAATTTGATCTATCCATGGTTAAAGTAGCTGAAGAAAACATTTTTCTCCCAATTACCGTCAGTCTTTTCCTTTCTTATCGGAAGGAGTAGAGTGAACTTGGGCATCTTTTGATCTTTTTTGTGCCACTAACAAATTAGGAGATAAGAGGATATGAAACCCAGCCAGGCTTTCCTGAGGAAACTGATACAATTTGTCAACTTTTTTTTTTTTTTTTTAAATAAAGGCTGAAAGGATGAGGGAGTTTTCCAAACCCTTTTCTCTGGCTGAAACAATCCCTCCAACAAGGAAAGTGAGACCTCTTGTCTGGTAGATTGCCCGATATCAAAACCAGGATGAGACAATTCTTCAGCAAAAATTGAGGAAATAGCAATATCTTTGCCATGTGATCGACCAGTCCGTGGAAGGTCACCAAATTCTCTGATGGCAACAATGGTGAAGTATCACCAACATTTTCATTTGGAGATGGTATCCCTCCAGAGTCTGTATCCAACTCTTGTAACTCCATTAATGCTTCCTTTTCTGATAACAAATCTGTTACTACTGTAGGATACCTGTCAGGACTTAGATGCATTGCCAGATCTGAATCCTTTGGATCTGGATAATTGAAAATCCACTCAATACCAAACTGGCAAAGGTCTATTCTTATACAGAGAGACATCTTGATAAGGTGCAGGACATGGCCAATGTGACCATCCAACTAAGGGGGTTCTTGCCAGTCAGGCCAGAAACCATACTCAGATCCAGTTGGAAATATTTTTGTCTATATGGATCCAGGGTATGTGAATGAGGATGTTAAAGTACGCTCTCTCTGGATCCAATTCATGATCTGTACACCTTCTCTGATCTGAGTATATTCTTGGTTCAGAAAGAACCAGATACAACAATCTCCTTGATTGAGTAAGGGACAGTGGAGAAAAAGTCTTCTGTGGGGACCCAGAAAGAGACTGAGGGGGAGGAAGTAGAGGAGAGATCCTAAGTTCTTTCACTCCTCCACTCTTCCCTGGGAAAACACGTAGTTGAATTGGTTGTAACAATATGTCCAATTGCTTCCCAATTGCTATACCTGGTTCGATCACCAATAGATCCGATCAATGAACTTGTGCCTTCACTATCTGCCGCAGTGTGGTGTTGTTACTGGTTACTGCCTCTATCATTTCCTCATCATATAGGTTTGTTAGCTCTTGCTTTTAGAACCAGCTCATCCTGATCCAACACTATCCATTCAAAAAAAAAAAAAAAAAAGTCTCCTAATTCTGCTATGAGAATCTATATCCAGAATGGATTCCTTGAAGAGTTCAGGTTAGATGAGTCTTTTGGGTAGATTGCCTCTTCGTAAATAGGCTGACACTATCAAGGAGTGTGTGCTCATTCTTGTCATAACAGCTGAGTCCTTTCTAATGGGACTGGTTCTGGAAACAGAGGCTGATGCCCCAGTAGTTTTCCTCTTCTCATCCTTGTCACTACTGGATCCTTTAGTACTGGATATTCAGGAAGAGGGTTTGTCCTTCTTCCCAGCAGACTCACTCAGAGATGCTGGTCTCTGAGACCTGCTCAAATCCTGTCTTCTCTCGGTTCTGGATTGTTTTGCTGACAGTGCTTCTTGTAGTAAAATCTCCTGAGTTCTATTCTGTCTCTCTCTTTGCTCATGTTGTAAAAGTCAAGCCAACTGAGCATTTCAAGGGTGAGTGTTCCTCTCCCATGCCAGGTGCATAGCATATGTGTCAGATTCATATGATACACATCTCTTGAAACCAGGTTTTTTATTCTTTGGTTTATTCTTTTGTTTTGCCATCTCAAGTTCAACTATCTACACTACACTGAAATGAGTACTATTATAATACATAAATAGCTAACAAAGTACAGATACAGGAATTCCCTGGAGCATCTCCTGAATGGTTCAGCTTGTCATGGTTGGAAGGAACTGAGACAGCTGGAGCACCATGCCCCTTTTACATCCTCACCCTGGAACTTTTTGACATTCACCAAAGGGAGGAGTGAGGGAGGTGTGTGAGCATGAGGGAGATGAAGTCTACCATGCAGGCTGCACCAGTCAGAGCACCCCATGAGAGGGAATATGCAGAGGACACTCCAAGAAGAATATTTGGAAAAATCACATGTGCCAAAACCACATTTTATTTTTTTGCAAAAATACCCATTTAGAAGAACATCAAAGGAAGATTTTCAACCAGCTCTACCAGTTACCACTGACTAGGTGTATCACCACAAAACCACCACATAACTGGCAGACTAAGCAGAAAGCCATGTTTTGAATAGCACAAAGATGTAACTACCATCCCTACCCCAGTGGTGATCCCTGCAGAAGAGCGCTGAGACACATTCATGAGGTAGTATATACACAGAGGATTTCAGGATCCAGGGCTGCCAACCTTCACAAGTTTTGGAAATAAATGAGCTAGCATGCATTTCTCTCTCAATAGTTAGATTAGATTAGATTAGATAGATATAAACAATTTAAGATTAAAATTTTCAAGAATCTATGAAGACTTTTTGCTACTTACAGATCTGCCTAGTTCTCAGCTGTAGACTTATTTTACCTACTGCACTAAGAAAAAAATTGCAAGGCTAGGTTTGCCAATATGATGGAATTGTTTGCTGCTGCCTATATCTAATTTTAACCATTCTGTTTATCCTGTTATATGTAAAACATTCAAATTGATGTTTCTATTACAAGACAAATGAAATAAAAATAGATACGCTGCGGCTGAGTTTGAGTGTTCATCACTCCAGTGTCCTTAAGAAATCAGATATAAAAGTCAGGTGGCCAGTTTCCTGAGACAAATTGAGCCAGATGTCAAGTTGTTCTTTACAGTAATGCGATGAGCATTTGTCCTCAAAAGGACAAGAAAAAATTGATAGATTCCTCATGGGCAGAACCACAGACTTGAAGCTCATCAGGAGGTAACAGTGGGGCAGATAATTATGAAGCTTGCAATAGTTGCTTACTCTCGAAGCAGGTTAAAATCTAATTTGCGACAGATATTTTAAGCAGAGATAGGCTGAACTGGGCTTAATGAAATGGAGAATGAAATGATCCTTATATACATTAAAGATGTTGTGAGGCTTAATTAATGCATGTAAAATGCTTTGCAAACTTCAGATGACATATCTCATAGAAGAATAAAGTATTATTACTACTCAGATGTGGTACTGCTAAGCATGTGTTTGACTTAGGGTGACCAGATAGCAAATGTGAAAAATCGGGACAGGGGGTGGGGGCTAATAGGATCCTATATAAGAAAAAGAACCAAAAATCGGGACTGTCCCTATACAATCGGGACATCTGATCACCCCAGGTTGATAAACATCATTTGTATGTGCTCACAGTTTAAAGGAAAATATACTTTATTTTAAAGACTCCAGGAAAAGTATATGGAAAAGATATTTTTTTAAATCAGTAATTAGGTTGAACTTCAGATATTTCAGAAGTTCTGTTTAGAAATATAGGCTCTGTTTTTTAAAGAACATCTAAAGTTAGGTATTTAAATGCATATAGAGGAATCTAAAGAAGTGACCTGATTTTCACAGGTACCAAACATTCATAATTCAGTTGAACCACTGTGAACAAGGATTGTAGGACTGGAATCTTTACACCTAAAGCAGTAAGTGTATTTGTCTCCAGTATCTCTATCTTCCACCCTCCTACCTTCGTCACCAACAGAATCCCCATCTCTTGCTCTAAGCCTTACCATAAAAAAAAAAAATCACTCCCCTCTCTGATTCCCAGAGATACCTAGATATATTCCTCTTTCTGAATAGGGATGATATTCATTCAGTTTTTCTATGGGCTTTGGACTGAGCTCACAGTCAACATTTAGGAGGGGACAGAGAGGGGATGTGGAGGCGCTCTACAATCTTGGGCATTGTGATGGACATTGACTCACCACTGTGGCACCTCCTGCTGGCTGTCCTAGGAATTAGCTTAGTTCACCAGCGTGCCCTCATCTGGTGATGCCTCACCACCGTCACCTCTGCTCCAGGAAGTGTGTCGTCCCAAAGAACACAGCGTCCGCTTCAGGACACAGCCCTTCAGCTGTGTCACATTCTGTTCTCCACCTTCCGGGGTAAATGTAGTTCACTGTCCAGCCGCTTCCTCAGTAGTAAGTGGGGGGGGGAGGGCTGGGCCCACCCACTACTCCAGGTCCTGACCCACGGACCCTGTAGATGGCAGCCACGTGCTGCGTGGCCTCCAACCACACAGTCTAGTTCCCTGGGCCGATTCCCTGCAGCCCCAGCACCTTCTACGCCCTTGTCTCAGTGCCTAAGCATGCCAGCAGTCAGCCGGGAGCTCGTTCACACTCCTCTGATCCTGCCTAGCATTGTTCTGTCCAAGGTGCTACCTGCCTTCCATCTGCAAGGCAGCCAGTCCTCCTCCCTCCTCAAGCTCCAGGGAGTGACTGACCTGCTCGGCCCTGTAGCTCTTCTTATATGGGCCTGCCTGGCCCTGATGGGCTGCTACTTGCAGCCCCTTTCCAATAGGCTGTCTCCTACACAGCCTCCCTAGAGTCCTCGCCAATTGGCTGCCTGTTGCGCAGCCTCCCTAGGGTTGCTTTAACCCCTTTCAGGACAGTATGGGGCAGGCACCCCATCACAGGCATACAATCCTATTAAAAACATTGACTAATCTTACAATGAAGTGTTTTAAACTCTGCAACCACAGAGTATTATATAAACAAGAGTCAGTGACAAATTGCTTGATTTTTTTGTTAAATACATGTCATGGCCTGTTATTGTTGCAAGAAAGCTATGATCAGATAGCTCAAATGTAAAGACCAAGGTCACTGATTAATAGTGTGGGGGAATAGGCCTGGCTGGCCTCCCTTGCACCAATCAGAACATCGGCGAAGACTCATCATATAGGCCCGCCCTGCAGGCCACAAGCCGAGACCAGGTTAAGTGACACAGCCTCCTGCCAAACTCGGTCAAGGGTCATGACCAGAGGAGGGGGGAGGGGGGTCAAGGAGGGAAAGAATAAAAAGCCCCAGCAGCAGCACTAATGAAATATGTTCATGGCTGATGAAATATAATAACCGCTTGTGTGAAACAATAGGTAACTTTAGCTAAATGCAAACTGACTAAATGCAACTTCTCCTGTGAGCACCCTGTAATTCCAGCTAAATGCAAAACTAGCCAATTAGATACCTTCTTTGGGCATCCTGTTACGAACCCCTATGCCCTATAATGGTAAAACCCCGGAAAAACAACATGCACCCTGCCGAGAAAAACACTCCTACTGGTGCCAAGCACTGCCCATATCGGAAACCACCAAGAAGGCCTCCACTCAATATGCACCCAATTCTCGTAAATTGGTAGGGGAGGTATCGGGGAAAAAGGGACAGACCCCAACTCTTATTTCATGCAAATGACGTATAATTTGTACTATGCTTGCGGTTTGAAGGAATAAAAGCAGCCTGCGTGCTGTGCTGGATGTGGTAGTTTTCAGACTGCTAACCCAATGCGTTGGCATGTATTGCAATAAACTGGCCTCAGGCTTGAGTCTGTGAACTAAAATCAATGTGTGGGTGACTTTTTCCATGACAATTGTCTAATGTAGAATGCCAAATAGCAAGCATATTTCACATAATTAACAAACAAATAAAGGCCCTTTTCTTATTTAGCCTTCTTGCTTCTTTCTATCATGGTATCTTAATTTAAGAAACAAAAAACAAAAAACACTGAACCGATAACACTGAACAGCACACTAAATTGCTATCCATCTATGCAATTACGTAAAACAAAACTATGTTCAAAGAACATTATTCAGGTTGCAAAGTGAAGCACTCAAATCTTAGGATGTGCCAGTTTTGCAGTTGCCCATGGAACCCTAGGTTGGCCCCCTTGTGCATTCCACACATGCATTGAATGAGGCAGAGATTGCATGTGTGTATGTGTGCGTGCACACACGCATGTGTGAAATATATGAAATCATGTAATTAAAGTTGATAATGCACACACAAGCAGGTTGCATGGGCAACTGCAAATCTGACAGTTCCTAACTTTTGAATGCTTGACTTTGGAACCTAAATGTTTTACTGTTTATTTTTTGTATATAATTCCCCAGATTGTTTTGCTGTTGTTTTTTTGAATGGGCAAACAGATTCTATTAAGTGCAGCTGTAACAACCTCTACACCATGCATCCTCATGCAGGGTTTGACCCCTGAATTTTCAGCATTGTAGCATGGACTTCTGCCATTTTGCAGAGATATAGGAAGAAGGGGACACACATGAGTGCCCAAATGGGGTTCTGGGTGATTGCTACTTTCCACCACCCAACACAGATGTAATGAAGTTAAGTGGTGTCCATATAAAGAAATTAAAACTACTGATTATTTCTTAAGATAGGCTTTTGATGATTTACGGCTATAAATGCAACACAGACAGAATAGGAAAAGAAAAATTAAAGACCAGCATTGAATAAGGATTAATATAAATGACAAATTATATTGCAAACAAGCACAAGTACAGGTAATGTTATGTATTATCTACTTATTACTATAAAAGCATGTTTTTTAACATTGGCAGTTTTTACTGATGACAGGCACGAGTACCTGCAAAGCTATTATTACTTATTAACTATTAATTTTACAAGCTTTATTTCTGCCCTTAATAATCATAAGTACAAACAAAGATACTATAAATTGATTAACAACTTTTTATTATTTTTAAACAACTTAACACTAGTATTAAACTTTTACTACTATTTTTAATACTGCAGCACTAATATAATCTGAGATCAAATTATCCTGACACTATTATTTTTTAATACTATACTGTTAGTACAACTTGAGATTAAAACATCTTGAGCAACCCAGACTTTACTCCGTTACCTTATTTTGCATGCAACCAGACTTTTTTTTTTAAAAACCTTACCCTACCGAGAATATGTTACCTTCTAGTCGACCGCTCTTTGCATTGGCCAGGTGCAGATAGTCGGTGTAGTTCAGGTTTTCTCAGTTTAGGGGGTGCGGGTCAGACCGATCAAAGAGAATAATTTCTTAGACGAAAACACGCACGCACACACACACACACACACACAAACACACACCTGAGGTTCTGCACATTTAATCTCATCTGCCCGCCGTGTTTTGAAGCAGGTCAACCAATCAGGTTAGGCCAAATTTAATGTTGTTGCTTTGGCTGTATAATTCATGCTTACTTATTTTTTTGTATTATTAATTATTGTTTTAATTTTTTAAGTTATGCTTAAGGAGATAGCTTATTTTTATATAGCCCACTATCTCGACTGTGGTTTTTCTTAGTTTTCTAGTTAACTTACCTCTAAATGTAACTTGATTGTGCGTAAGGTTATCTTGATTACCTATGCCTAAAGGCCTAGCCCATCAAACCCACATAGGAATCAGTTCTTTGGCTTAACCACAAATTTCAAAGGTGGTTTCAGCAAGCCGTACCCGGGGGCATGACTATTTTACCATATAAGAGTTAGCATAAAATGTTGTCTGGTTGTAGGCGTTTTTTGACCACAAGTTGTAGCTTTATTTTGCAAAACTTACTTTTTAAAGATAATTTTGCAAAGCTCATTTTATAAAACTTCCAGAAGTTTTAGGCCTAACACTGGCAATACTGTTGTTCATCTTAAGCTTGACAACACTCTTGCTCAAATTAATCACACATTTGAGATTCAGGACTACATCAGCTTGGAGCAGAAGAAGATTATTATCTCAAAGTGGGAGATGGGCTGCTGGGACCACGAGTCTATAATTGGAGTCTCTCTCTCTCTTTCTCTCATTCTCTCTCCATCTCTAGGAGTTAGGACCCAACATGGGGTAGGAGCTTCCTCAGGTTGCATCCCTGGGTGGGGGGATGGGATGTTGGAGATATGGGGCCCTGGGTTATTATGAGGGAGTCTGGCTGGGTTCTCTCTCTCTCTGCCCCCTTCCCACTACCCTGGGAGTTGGCAGAGCCCTGAATCATGTTGTATCCCAGGGGTAATTGTATTCTGGGGTCACATGATGAGTCCAGTGGTGGTGGGGTAGGTGGGAGAGGGATAATCAGTTGACAATTTATGTAGACTTTCATAGGCCTTAAAAAAAGTCCCCCACAAGAGGCTACTAAAGAAGCAAAGTAGTCATGAGTAAGTGGAAGAATATTGCCATGGGTCAAAAGCTTGCTAAGAGACGGAAAACAGAGCAGGAATACATGGTCAGTTTTTAAGCATGGCAAAAGGTTAATAGTGAGATGCCCCAAGGTTCTGTACTAGAGACAGTGTTTTTAATATATTTATTAACAATCTGGAAAAGAGGGTGAGTAGTGAGGTATCTTCAAATTTTGTTAAAGATATTTAGGTTAGACAAGTCCAAACAAGACTGAGGAATTTAACCAAGCTAGGTAAATGGACAACACACTGGCAACTGAGAAATGCAAAGTAATACCCATTGTAGGGAAAAACTTGAATGACTCATACATTTTATAGGCTTCTAAATTAACAGAAAAGGGACATGAGTATCATTGGGGACTGCTCAATAAAGATCTCTGCTCAAGATGCATCTGCAGGCAAGATGGCAAATAAGATGTTAATATATACAAGGAATAGGATTAAGAATAACACTAACTATTATAATTCCATTATATAAATCAAAGATTCACATTTTCTGGAATATTGTGTGTACTAATGGTCACTCATCCCAAAAAGGATATTACACAATTAGTGTGTTCAGTGAAAGGTAATGAAAAAGATTAGGGGAATGGAAAAACCCTCATATGAAGAGAGCCTGAAAAGAAAAAGATTGAGATTGTTTACCAGTTGCCCGATAAGAGTGGACATGATAAAAGTAAATAAAATAATGAATGTAACAGAGAAGATAGATCATGAACTTCTGTTCTCCCTGATTCATAACTCAACAACAAGGGGACATTCAATGAAATTGAAAGGTAGCAAAATCAAAACGGATACAAGGAAATACTTTTCCACATACAGAATAATTAGACTATGGAATGCATTGATATAGGATGTTGTTGAGACCAAGAGTTTAGCAAGGTTCATAGATGGACTGGACATTTAAATGGACAGTAGGAATAGCCAGGGTTATAAAAACAAACTACTAGATATGCTAACAAAAATTTTAGAAGGGATATAAAACTTCATGCTTTTGTGCTTAAGCCAATCTCTAATAATTAGAGAGGATAATGAGTCTTTCCCTGAATGCAGATTATCCTACATCTGCTTACTGCAAGGTCCACTGCACGTTCCTCTGAAGCATCTGTTACTGGCCAGTGTGAGACAGGATACTGGACCACAGATCTGATCAAGGATAAAATTGCCTATGTTAAAGGTTCCTATAAAATGGCCAGCCATTATACTATTATTGATTATTTTTCAAAATACTCTGGGAAATTCAATTTCCACCTGAATGGCAGGAGACTGGTAGGAAGGATCTCAATTAGATGTCTTAATGAAGTGTTAAAAAAAAAAAAAGTGTCCAACTCAATGTGGAAATGGATCCCTGGGTCTTTGGTTCCAGAAGCACAACAACAACATGTTCAGGTATGACTTTTTCAAATGAGAATGAGATGTGTCAGGAATAGAAGTCTCAGCTTCTACTGAGAGGTTCTATTTCTGGCTCCAGTGCCAACTCAATCTGTGATTGTGGCAAACTAATTAGCCCAACCCTGTAACTTTGTATCCAACTTCCCAATACTCGTGGGCATTTAGACCCAAAGTTCTGAATCCAGACAAAACTTGATTCAGTCCACTTGGAGGAGCTACAGCAGCCATCTTAGAATCACTGCTGTACTCTGATTATAATTCATTGAATAAAATATTTTCTGCACTAACATCTTTCTATAAAAGTTCTACCACTGTATTGTAAAGTTGTACTAATTTTTAGGAGGTACCAGCAAGTATAGCTATTCTATTAAGTCAGAATTTAGAGGAATTATACAGAAATAAAAATAAATTAGCAGCATACAAACTCTGTTTCATGCTGTGGTAGTTACGAACCCACATCTAATTGTATTATTCTTTCAGCAGTTGCAATACTGTATTGTATATAAAACTACAGGTACAGCAGTATTCAAGGAATTGCATCCAAAGTTCAATCAAGTTGAAGAGATAATAGACTGAAATATCATCTGGCAGTGCGTTCAATATATTTAATGTACCGCACCTGAATACCTTCATAAGCAGGTAAAAATTTTTCATACCTTACTAGCTTCAAGATCCATTGAGAGCTCAAACACTCTCTACAGTCTCAGAAGTTTGAGCCAAAGGCCAGATACACCAAATTACATCAGATAAGTATCTCCAAAATAACTCAGAAGAGCTATTTCAATTTACATCAGATGAAGATCAGATCTCAAGGTTTTCAAAACTGAGTAGTTATTTTGGAGGGACTGAGTGCCTAACCTGAGAACCCACTACTTGACAGTCAGGCTCCTTTAAGATGTTCTAGGTTGGACACCCAAATCTGAGGCACATAAAATCATCAGTCAGGATTTTTTTAATGTTGGCCAGGATTTCTTTCACAAGGATATTACATTTTTAGCAGTATCAACTCTGCAGCATTGTCAAGGCATAATCCTTCTGTCCTTTCTCAGGCAAAGGTCCCAATTAAGCCAAAGGGAATATTACCTTTTAAAGGACTGCCCCTCAATACCTCCTTCAGTTATCTGACAGCTGTTTAAACATCTCCATCTCATTGTGTTGTGTGCTTGTAGGTCTATCCCAATGGAAGAAATGAATTATTAGCTACTTTATCATTTTGACTCAAGGTTTTTTTTTTTTCTTTATAAGCAAAAGTTATTTTGTACCTTCTATCTGCATTGACTAAGTAATTTGGGAGTATCCTACTGATGTTCTCAATAATAAAACATAATATATTATTACACTATCCTTAGAATTGGGGGAAGGCAGTTGTTGCTCTTTAACTAGTAGCCTTACACCTTGGCTTCACAACACAGATACACACGAGAACACTACTCTGCAGACCTACAATCACACTGCAGTCTTTGTGGCTATTTTAAAGTCTTATGTAGCACCTGAAAAAATGCTAATTTTGTTTTCTCTAATATCTCAAGTTCCAAAAAAAGTCTTTACAGAATCATGTTCAATAATAATATTTATTGGTGCTATAATTTAGCACCAATAAAGAAATTCACATGGATTTGACTGGGGGAAAAAAACTTAGCCGCTAATTGGTCTTCCTCAGTTCCTTTAGGTACTATGCACGAAGACTTTGGGATCTTGATGAACAATGAGTTGATCCTTTTTGAAACAGATAATATTCAATTATTTGAATAAATCTGGTCTCAGTTTGGGCTTCTTCCCAACTATCTGCATTCCTTACAGAGAATTTCTTCTACTGAGCTTATGCTAAGCAGAAAAATTTTAGAATGTGTTGGAAAACTGACAAAAGTGTGGCTACATAAAAAGAGTACTTATAAAATGTTTATTCTACACATATGTATTGTTGCTGTATAGAGTATGTCTTCAAATACCAAAATCAGAAAGTCATTGCTATGTACTTCAAGACATATTCATGAAGTTGTGCAGCAGATTTAGGAGGCTTTGATTTCTTTGGTTTTGATCATTCCTTGTCAGCTATAGCCAAGTGAAGACAGTTTAATGGAGATAATCCAATCCATTTTGGAGCAACACTTTGGAAGATATTGTATATATATATATATATATACACACTCACACAGCTATTGCTTGTGAAAGGTGCAAGATTCACAGGCCTTCAGATTGAAATCCTTAATATCCACATATAGCAGGCATAGTATGGATTATGCTAATTTCCCTAATGCCACCTCAGCAATATGCCTCAACCTTAAACTGGAAGGATCTCTCCAAGAGATTCAATTTAATTCCCATTTCAGTTTTTGGCTTCTCTATTGAAGCAGATGACACGGACAGTTGTAGAGGTATTTTTTCTGATGTGGACCTTTGTCCACGAGGTACTGGAATGAGCCTCATTTTACATAAGCCTAGAGATAAGAGGCTTTGGGCCAGATTCCCTGCTGCATCCAGTTTATGCTGTGTAGAGCAGAGAATTGGAGGTTGTCAGTTAGTTGGCTAGGATTCCCTGATTCTCTACCCCAGCCTTGAAACAGTTCAGAGCTGCTCTAAATTGCATCAGTTAGCTCTGGTCCCCTAGGTACCATACACCATCTGCAGCCTCCAGGAACACTTCTCACTCCAGCCATTCTCCCTGTCCATGGCGCAGTTTCTGTACTAGGGGCTGCAGAGAGGGGAGCTTAGGAGCTAGCACTGTTGGCTCCCTGTGGACTCTCCCATGCCAGGAATATCCTGAGCAAAGGACTTAAGGGAGGTTTCCCTTTGTGCAACCTGAGTGATGCAAATTAACTGGAGTGGGTCAGCTAGTCTCCAAATGAGTCTGCGTTTAAAGAATTAAAGTCAACATTTGACCTCCTTTATTAAAAGTCTCTTCCAGACACTTAAGATTTTTAGACATTTTCCTTTTTCCTTTGCCTCTCTTCCATGTTGACTCTTGCCTGTTTTACTAACCTTTGCTCCATTTTGGTATTTCTTGGGGTCTTGCTCCATGCTCCGTGTTATTATCTTGATTACATTTTGTTATCTTCCATTTAGATGTTTGCTTCAGCTTTATATTTATTATGCTTTGAAGTATATAACTCTGCTTTTTAAGGTCTGATTCTGCAGTCTTTAAGCATCCAAAGTTTCCAGAGCTTCTTAATCCAATTTCTTGCTATTATTATTTGTAGCTAACCTTGTCTTAAATTTGGAATGTACTTAGAGAAGAGATTACTTAGGATCAAAAAATTAAGAGTGATTTCTTGATATACATACGAAAGATACAGCCTGGCAAGGAATCAGTAGAGCCATTAAAGGACTTGAGAGAGAAGTTAGTGACAGATGCTTTTGCTTTTATCACAAGTATGAATTAATTCGTTGTCTTAATAGTATAAGGACCCATACTTGGGACCAGAGTCTTTTTTTAAATGACAGGGGATAGAATATTAAACCATTTTTATGATTATGTGAGAGGAAATAATTAGGCACTTTAAACAGACAAACTCAGTACCAAAGGAATAAAATATGACCTATTTTAAATAGGTTGCTTAAATGACTTGGGATGTACCAGAAGGCAGAAATGCAATTCTGATATTTTCCATACTTAAGAAAGGTTTTTTAAAAAAAACAAGCCCAAATGAAGTCAGTCTGCACTGGGAACTTCTGAATTTAAAATGCATAACTTATGCTATTTAAACTTAGTTAAGTGAAAAGAGACATAATACCAAATGGGCTATATTCACAGTTTTTTTTTTTTATTATTTTTTTTTTAAAGCAATTTGAAGAAGTGGAAATAACTTCCTGTGTTGTATCTGGATTTAAAAAAAAAAAAAAAAAAAAAAAAGCTGCACAAACCTGGATTTAAAGACAGTCAAGCAATGGCAAAAACTGAGATATGATTAAATAGAGTAAATCAGCAACACAAAGGCGAAAGAATGTGTTAGAAGCTCCATGTGAAGAAAAGCAACATTTAAGGAGATTAGTGTCATATGATATATCACTGACAATGTCTGGTTGCCTTAGGATCTAGGAAGCTCTTTGTCATGTCCTACAAGGGGGTCACTCACTGCAGGCACTGCCTAGTTGGTCAGGCAGAGTCATAGCAGGCTCTCTTCTTGTAATTCCTTGTTGACAGCTGCTCCAGCCCTGCAGTGGTCTACCCCTTTAGTGACTCAGCCCTCCGGCCAAGCCTCTCAGGGTATACAAAGAGTCCAACAAAGGATAGCCCCCAAAGTCAGGCAAGGGGTTCCAGGCCTCACCAGGCCAAGATCTCAGCATCATAATTCTCCAGGTTATAGGGTGTTCATCTCTACTGGTGAGCAACTACTGAGCTGCTCTGTTCCCCTTTTAAGCTCCTCCTTCAGCCCATGCATGCTTTGCAGGTGTGGTGAGGTGGGGCTTCCTGGGGCTAAAGTAGCTCTAACTACTTTCTTTCTAGTGCAGGGTCTGTACATCTCCTCACATGCACATATTAGAGAGTCTTGATTTATGGTTTTTGAACTTGAACTTAATTAAATAAGTGACCAGACCAGACATCCCACTCCCATGTGACCAGACATCCCACTCCCACACACAAACTCAGTGAGCTGGATTCTTTGTTTTTCTTCACAAAGTTAACATCTAGCTCTGACACATTCAATTAGTGCTCATGCTCTCAAATGCATGGAACTTAAGTATGTTTTCTCTAATACAGAAATATATTGTTAATATATTTTTAATTCTTCTTGCAAAATCATTAAAAAAATTAAAAATATAAAATTGTATGGTATCTACACATCCTTTAATAATGTTCTGAGGTTAGAGACCAATCACCACCAATCCAAAACACAATGCTTGGAAGCAGTAAAGTACTATTCAGCATTAGTTAATAAAGCTGCTATAATATTTAAGATACCGTTAGAACAACATCTGAATCATCCTAGTTTGCACAACAAAACTCCATTGACAAAACTATTGTCCAGAACATCCTAATGTAAGGTGGATGGGACAACTAGCAGGGCAAGACCCCAAAAGATGTCCACCTGCTGTTGATCACCAAAATTAAATGGCTCAGGGCCATATTTTTAAACTCAGAAATTGGTGTGTGTGTGTGTGTTCGTGTGCGTGTGCGTGTCTTTAGATATGAATGCAACAGAACTTGTCTCAGTTAAACATCAAGTTATACTTTTGGTTATTGCTCTGAATTACTTTAATCCTGAAATCTATAAATCAAAATCTGATTCTACATCAATGCACCAGAATTGTCTTTCATAAGATAGATGGCTCAGTACTGTGAAAAATATCTACTGACAATATATGTATAATAAATTAGATTGAATTAGTTCAGTTCAACTTATGAAGAAACTGTGTGCGCATATTATATGAACTAAATTCAAATGTATTTTTATGTTTTGCCATCGCAGCATAAATTATTCAGTATTTCCTATAAAGTTATAATGCAAATAGTTCTCAAATTAACAAAATGTAAATATGGGGCTTTTCTATTATTTAGAATCCTCTACCTTAAAGGCCAAAAGAGACCTGTATACAAGAATCACTGGGATCCACAAGCATGAAGAACATTTACACAGTAAACCTCACATCCTTTTCTTCAGTACTGTTGCTTAGCCAATTTTTCCATATTTTGTATTTGTACATTTGACTTTTCCTTCTTATGTATAGTGCTTTGCACTTGTCTTTATTGAATTTCATCTTTCTGATTTCAGACCAGTTCTCCAATTTATCAAGGTTATTTTGAATTCTAATCTTGTTCTCCAAAGTGCTTGCAATCTTTCCTTGTTTGGTGTTATCTGCAAATTTTATAAGTACACTCCCCACTCTGTTATCCAAATCATTAACATCTTGGACCAATATAAATATATAATATGTACATATAGTATATATTTATACTTGAGCCAAAGTATAAGTGATTATAATCATCAAGGTTATCTAACTTTGGTGAAGTTGCATTTTATTGGTGAGCTCTGGTGTAATATCACCACTCCCACAAGGTAGCACACAGTCTCTAATCCTGATTCTGGGAAGTCATTACTCTTTATCTCAAAGAGTTTTTGTTGCTTCTTCAATTAACTTCTGGTTGATGTTGAAGATACATAATGACACTGTAATAGGCAGAGTTATTACATTTCCCTCTTTACTTAACATCTCATTGCTGTCACACGTTGATATTATTGGCATTAAGATCACGTGCCCGCTACTGATACAAAAATATCTCTGCTGAAGGCATAGAGCATCTACACAATTGCTAAATAGACTTGTCCTCAGTTTCTCTAATGAGGAACATGCACATTTCCTTATTCATAAGTCATTAAGAATATTTCCATATGCTTCATCTTTTGATTGCCTGGTGTTAAGACTAAACTTCCCATATTTATAAATGTCCATGCATTTACATTACTAATGCTATTTACAATCTGTTCTTTTACCCCATCACATGCATTAATTGTAGTAAAAGCTGGTTTGCTTCTTACAGGTCATGGTCTGTGAGAAGTCAAAAAAAACATTCATGAGCCTTCACTAACCACACCAAATTTTCTCCTTATTTAATATTTCTTAAACATGTAAATGTATAAAAACAGTTTAGAAAATAGGCTGTACTTAATTATGAAGTGGCAGGATCTTCTCCATAGATAATTTGAAGCTAACTTTCCATTATAACACTGATTTTAAACACCTCTCCCCTAACTTTCACAACCAGAAACCAATCCCTCCGAAATGTTACATGCCATCTCTTGCCAGGATTCTTTTTTTCTGAAAAGTTTGGGGAGTGGAAGGGAAATCAAAAAATATATTCTATTCCACTATCCCCGTATATCCCACTCAGATATAAACCCACAAACACACCCTTCTTATGGAGTCCCTTAAAATCTGCCAGAGCAGAGTTCCTGTCCCGCAGGCCCTATATGCCAATCTGATTACAACTTTTGGAGCTCAACCTGGAAATTTCCCACAAAATGCTTATTTAAGAAGATTAAGACTTAAAGTGCGCTTTCAGCTGACATCCAAACTACTAATATTGTTTCTTTACAAAAATTCTACACCTTTAAACAAGGCAAAGGGCTAAAAAGTCTGGAAATGAGCAGTTAAGATATACAGCAAATTCTTCATTTTCGTATAATCCCTTCTTCACCCATTATCACTGCACCCAATTTACTTCTGCCACCCAACCCAATTTTTGCCAATTAAAACTTGCCAAAATAGAAGCAAAGGTCAAAATAATTTATTAAAACCCATCTTCTATTTGAGCATTCCATTTCCAGTATCCTATAATGCAACACTACTCACAAAAAAGGCCTACATATGCTGGTTGCTACATAATATAGTTAATATCCTTAAAATTCAAGCCTTACCAACACTTGAATAAACCTACACCACTATATAATCAACATTTTATAACACCAAGTAGATCAATCATTCCAATTCTAGTCATAAAAGGATTCTTTTACTTCACCAAAATATAGTGCTGTGAGCAAATGGATAGAACTCTGACATAATTTAATATAGCCTGGCACTATATGCCTTTCAAAATCTTTACTATGCATTTAATAAACAATAAATAAAATCAATAAGATATATCCAACAGCATATTTCCATTACAGAGCAAAACAAAAGAGAAAGGTCGAGGGGGATATTTATGACAGATGGTATGACAAAGGATTTTATGGCAGTGTGGAACTGGCTGGGTTATTTAGCTGTTTGTTTCTAGTCATGTAAAGATTTGTGGAGGGCACAGGTTTTTTTGTTTTTGTTTTTAAAGTATAGCATTTTTGTAAAGCAACTATTAGAGAGTGTTCTCTGGACCCTACTAAAACACACCTTCAACCCTAACTCTCTTAATCAAGATTCTTGTTTGGGAATTTCCACAACTAATATTTTCAGTTTGGCCACTGTCAGAAGACAGGATATTGGGCTAGATGGACCTTTGGTCTGACCCAGAATGGCCGTTCTCATGTTCTTTTAATCAGAAATCTGACTTCCTAAGTAGTTTCTCTATTTACGCTATATATTTCACTGATTCTTCAGTGAAGCATGATCACGAGAAAAAAAAAATCCATCCATTGCTATATGTCATCAAATCAGAGTAATGATAAGCAAGGATTACCATCTGTTGTGTAGATGTGGACAGAGCCTAAAGAAAACTTTAACTACATAATTTTACAGACTATAAATTTACCATAGAATCACAGGGTAATTCTATTATTTGATAAATTAAAGCAATAGTCAGTGACAGTACAATGTATTTATTATTTAATAACTTCAAATAAAATTAGCAAATCATTGTCATAAAAATATAAGTGGTTTTTGGGTGTGATCTCAAAACTCAGAAGCTAAACAGGGTTGGGCATAGTCAGTACTTGGAGAGGAGACCTCCTAGAAAACTGTGCTGTAAAAAAATATCTTCCAAATTTACTAGATGACCTCTTTCCATTAAGATAGACCTGAACCAGTGCCCCACTAGCATGTTAATGGCAAACTTTGTGCTTCTGGGGAGGAGAGATACAACAGTGTTCCTGCTCCCTTGTTGCCATTAAAGATCCCACACATCATTTTCCAGTCACAGGGATGTCAACTCTAATGTCCTGGTCAAGTTGAAATTGGGTACAAATTTTCCCTCTAAGAACAACAGGATATGGTTACTTTTACCTCCTGTTCTAAATTGTACTGAATGTTCTTGTGGGTTATTAAACAGAAGGTAGATGACAACATTTCTGTGGTACTGTAGGCAAAATGGTACTTTTATATACATTAGACTTTGGAAGGTGCATTGGAGCTCTTCTGGAAGAAATTGTATATGTAGGTGTAAGAGGTGCAGGCAACGCTGTCGAGGACCAAAAACACCGCCCATGGAAAAGATGGCATCCGCTACCCCCTGCTGAAGAAGCGAGACCCCGGCTGCTTGGTGCTCGCTGCTATCTTTAACAAATGTAAGCAGTTCCATTGTGTTCCCCGCTCCTGGAAAAAGTCCATGACCGTGCTCATCCACAAAAAAGGCGACCGAGATGACCCCGGCAACTGGAGGCCCATCTCCCTCTGCTCCACCATCTACAAGCTGTATGCCAGCTGCCTCGCGGCAAGGATCACAGACTGGTCAGTGTGCAGGAGCGCCGTCAGCTCAGTGCAGAAGGGTTTCATGCCTTGCGAGGGATGCTACGAGCACAACTTCCTCCTTCAGACAGCCTTCCAGGAGGCCAGGAGGTCCAAGAGGCAGTGCTCAGTAGCATGGCTTGACCTGACCAACGCCTTTGGGTCCATACCCCACCATCACATCTTTGCCACCCTGGGAGAGTTCAGGATGCCAGAAACCTTCATCTAGATCCTCCGGGACTTCTACAAGGACTGCATCACCACCATCCATGCCACGGACGGAGAGACGGACGCCATCCCCATCCACCGCAGCGGATGCCCCCTTAGCCCCATCATCTTCAACCTGGCCATGGAACCGCTCATCCGAGCCATCTCCAGCGGCCCAACTGGCTTTGACCTGCATGGCAAGAAACTCAGCATTCTGGCTTACACGGACGATCTGGTCCTGACCACGGATGACCCAGAGAGCCTCCAAGGTATGCTAGATGCCACCAGCCGAGCTACTGACTGGATGGGGCTCCGCTTCAATGTGAAAAAGTGTGCAACTCTGCACATTGACGGCAGCAAAAGGGACTCGGTGCAGACAATGGGGTTCCAGATCCAGAGTGAGCCCGTCATCCCCCTGGCAGAGGGGCAGGCATACCAGCACCTGGGCACGCCAACAGGGTTCCGTGTCCGGCAGACACCCAAGGACACTATCCAGGAGATCTTGCAGGATGCCGCCAAGATTGATGCCTCCCTGCTGGCACCGTGGCAGAAGATAAACATCCTGAACACCTTCCTGATCCCACGCATCTTGTTCACCCTAAGGGGATCCGCCGTGGGGAAGGTGCCTCTCAACAAGGCAGACAAGATCATCCGGAAGCTGGTGAAGAAGTGGCTGTTCCTTCCCCAGAGAGCCAGCAATGAGCTGGTCTACATCGCCCACAGGCACGGCGGCTCCAACGTCCCCTGCATGGGTGACCTGTGTGACATCGCGGTGATCACCCATGCCTTCCACCTGCTGACATGTCCTGACGCCACGGTGAGGAACATTGTGGCGAACGCCCTGCGTGATGCGACAGAGAAGCGGATCGGCAGAGCACCCTCGAACCAAGACATCGGCACTTTCCTGAGCAGCTCCCTGGATGGGGAATTCGGACTGGATGGGCGCGACATTGCTTCACTGTGGTCCCGCACTCGCAACGCCACGCGTCGCCTGGGGAAGCGGATCGGCTGCCACTGCCAGTGGTGCGAGGAGCGCCAGGAGCTGGGAGTCCGGGTGCCTCAGATCAGTTCAGACAACAACACCATCGTCACCCCGACAGCCAGGGACTTGCTGGAGAGGACTCTGAAGGCCGCCATCTGCTCGCTGTACGTGGAAACCCTGAAGCGTAAACCGGACCAGGGTAAAGCCTTTGAGTTGACCAGCAAGTGGGACGCTAGCAACCAATTCCTCGCCGGGGGTGGCTTCACCCGTTTCGCCGACTGGCGGTTCATTCACCGTGCCCGGCTCAACTGCGTCCCGCTCAATGGAGCCGTCCGCCACGGGAACCGAAACAAGCATTGCAGGAAGTGCGGCTACCCCAACGAGACCCTGCCCCACGTCCTGTGCAGCTGCAAACCCCACTCCAGAGCCTGGCAGCTGCATCACAACGCCATCCAGAACCGCCTGGTGAAAGCCATTGCGCCACGCCTAAGGGAGATCTCAGTGAACTGCACCATCACCGGTACTGACATCCAGCTACGACCTGACGTGGTCATCACCGATGAGGCCCAGAAAAAGATCATTCTCGTTGATGTCACGGTCTCCTTTGAGAACAGGACCCCGGCATTTTGCGAAGCCTGAGCTCGTAAGCTGGAAAAGTACGCCCCCCTGGCTGACACCCTTAGAGCGAAGGGCTATGAGGTGCAGATGGACGCCCTGATTGTCGGAGCCCTGGGCGCCTGGGACCCCTGCAACGAGCGTGTGCTGCAGACCTGCGGGATCGGTCGATGCTACGCACGTCTCATGCAGCACCTCATGGTCTCAGACGCCATCCGATAGTCCAGGGACATCTACATCGAACACATCACCGGCCACCGACAGTACCAGGAGGCGTGAGCCAGAGTGACATCGTTCTCCCACTACGAGAAAAAGACCAAGTGACCTTCTCCATTGGATCATATGAACTGATCATAAATCATAAACTCCCTGAACATTAAATCTCACCAAATGAGGGTCAATCCATCCTCATCATCATACCCACTCATTATTATCCACACCCGAATATAGCCACTTTATGAACTTCATACCCTCATATGTCAATGTCTGTACTTTGACCCATCAACCTTTTACCCCCAATCGGGGATATTGCAGATTATGTATTCCTCATGCCACCTTATCTTAAACCAAACTTTGCACCCTCGATAATCTGTATGTTATTCCCTGATAACCAGAAACTTCTATGCTCAAACTCTGTTCACTATTTTTTTAACATCATCTTCATAAAATTTTTAAATCTATGGTGCCCAGACCCATTAAATCCATGTAGCAAGTTCTCTAGTTGACTTCATGGAGTCTTGTATGTTTACAGGAAAGTCTGCTATGATATGCATGGTGTCTAATTACATCTAACTTTAGTCTAGTAATGGTGGGAAAGCCCTAACAAGGAGCATCTTGTAAGCACTGTCCTAACCGTTCCTAGCTCTGCATTAATCTGATTTTCTCTGGAAGCTCATTGCACAGCCAAATCCCTTCTACCAACAATGCCTTATTTCCAGATTTCACACACTTTTTCTTAGCTTTCTGAGTTGCATTGTCCAAGCAGAGCACCACTGGCTTACAGACAGAGGTGCAATCACCAAGACTGCTGGGTCCTCACCTGGGCTTTGTATTGGCAACCAATATGGACTGGAGACAAAGGATGAACTAGAGCACAGGAGTAGTATAGTATGGTAATCTGTTCCATAAAGGGTTGCAGGCTGTCCTTTGCACAAGCTAGAGTCTCTTCATGGTTTCCAGCAACCCAAACTATTATTAATGTCTGTATATTATGCTGTAAACTAAAAATTAAAAAAAAACAACTTTCCATTTCCAGCAGATCATTCAGTAACAGGAGGAACAGTTTGAGCACAACAAAGTGCCTTTGTCATACTTCTAGACCTACTTTAATAATTTAATGGTTTGTTTTTATGCCTGTCATACTTCTAGAACTATTTTAATTATAAACATAAGACAAGACATTCAAAAATGGATCCGTAACATTAGATTTGTAAATTCATACTTAAGGCACCTGTGTAACTGACTTGACTTTAAAAGGGCACTCAGCATTCCCAATGAAATTAGCGGAAACTGCTGGGTGATCAGCCTTTCTGAAAATCAGGGACTAGATTCACAAAAGCACTTGGGCGTTGCAATGCGTAACTCTTAGGCTCTGTCTACATTGGCACACCTACTCGAGTACTGGGTGTGGACATGCTCACACATGCTTCTCATACGAGGCAGAATGTCTACATGATGTTATGCTGGACACAGGTATAACACTGGAGGGGGGGAGTATGCAGAGCACTGATCCATACTACAGTTGACCCTGGGAAAGGTCTGCCTAAAATGGTGAAATGGAGAGGGAAAAAAAGACACACCAGAACTTTATTTGATTCCCTGAAGTTTCAGATCAGCATTACAGACTCCTCACCTCCCCACTGCAAAGGGACGCCACACTGTGTTTTTCTTATCACCAGACCAGATCTTTCTACCACCACCTCTCATTTCCCCTGGCTTGTGCAGCATAGGTCAGTGCAGGGAGAGGCCAGCTACCAGGGACAAGCATGGTAACAATTGTGTCTGTGACTGCTGTGACTAACTTTTCCTCATGCAATCCAAGTGTTCTACAACTGTTCCATTTCCCTTCCTGGACCTAACTCCCCTCCACTCCCCCATTCCGTGGTCCTCCAATTTGAAAGGAAATTATAAAATGTAGGGGGAGGGAAAGGAGCACTGAAACCATGTAATCTTCCAAGGGACAAAAGACAGCTCTTGCTAACTTTCCACAACCAACTATAAGTTTTCTATAATTGTTCCAATTCCAACAAGATCTTTCTAACCCACCTCTTCCCTCTCCCCTGTCCACGTGGCCTCAGGACCATTGCTGCCTGCATGATGGCTGAGAGGTGCACAGACACAGGAACACAATGATTTTTCATTAATAATCTGTTTTTAAGATAGTTTCAGCCCAATGCATAATAGGGGTTCATTAGAAATCAATACAATTATTGATTTACAGCCGTGTCTTGCTTGGGGACCATTTCAAGGTAACGTGGAGCAGGGGATGGATGGAGGGGGGAAAGCTAGAGGAGTCGGGTAAAGAAAAAGGGGTGTGACAAGGAAGTGGCTTCAGCACTGCAGTTCAGAGACATAGCAATGCATGGCATATTATCCTGGCAGGAAAAGTCAGTGCACAGAACTTCAAATGCCCTAGATCTAAAAATCAGGAATTTATCACCAAAACAACAGGGGATACTGGCAGGAAGGGTGGGGGTCCATTATAACTTACCGGCCTCACATTCTGGTTCCCTGCTGTAGCTCAGGGTCCTCCTTGGTTTTGTCAGGGAAGAGGGGCTTCCTAACTGGCTCCTCTGGGAAGATGTACAGTATCACATGCTCCTTCTCCTCCAGGGCACCTTCCATGGTCCCTGTTTCCTCCTTGGCCTGGACCTCATCAGCATTCCATCAGCCAACGAGGCTGGTGGGATTGAGAAGGGGAACACGAGCCACCTTAGGCTCAAGCCACCTGTACTGGGAGCCCTTGATAGCACACAGTTAAGCTCCTCGTAGAAGGGTCATGTATAACAAACCCTCCTGGAGTGACTGTTGGAGTCTTCTGCCCTCTTTTCAGAAGCCTCAAGTACATGATGCCTTCCCAGCATTGGATCAGAGTCCATGCTGCACTAACTAATTATTTACACAAAATGGAACCGTGTCAACAGAAGAGATGGAGGGAACCCACTCAGCTAGGATATAGGAGATCTCAGGTCAAGTCTCTACTCCAAATCAGGCAGAGTGGGGATTGAAATCTAGGTCTTCCACATCTGAGCCAAGTGTCCTAGCCATTGAGACATTGGGTATTCTGGGGACACATATACACACACACTACCTTCTCCTCCCCCTACCCCAAAATCCTGACCTGCTTGCCACAGCTGCCTTTTGTGCAGGGCCCAATCCAGTAAGCATGCTCTGAGCATGCCTACCAGGTTGAGCCCCACAGGTGAGACAGGTGGGAAAATGCCTACTTTGAGAATCATGCCAGGGTTTTGAATGGCTTGTTAGCTACATAGCGGCACCAGGACTTAGGAAATTTTGCTCATGCCTACCAACAGACGCTTAGGTGCCAGGGCGCTTTACACACCTACAGGGTTAGGCATTAGACAATCTGTGGTTTTGAGAATGTTAGTGGCTAAATGGTGAACTTCGGCACCCAAACAGGTAATTATGTACCTATGTACCTTTGTGAATCTAGTTTCAGGCAACTAATTTAGGTCCTTGAATAGGCTCCTAAATATTAATCTTGGCCTTCAAACATACTTAAAATATTTTTGTCTGCCTCTAACTTCTATCAGATCTGAACTATGGTATAGCCATTCTGCAACTTCACAGAGTGAAGCATTTCCTTCATTACTCATATTTAAGTGCTAATTACATGTGTAAGATAGGTTTATAGAGAAGAATGCTGATCAAACCATTCTTTTTGCTTGTAAGTCATGAGTATAAGTCAGTATTATTTGTAATTGGGATGCAAATATTTAAAATCTTAGTATAAATAACTATGTAACTAACAAGGGGCCAAATTCTTCCCCAGGATAACTTCACAAAACATAATTCCTTTGAATTTTGCCCAGTATAGATTTAGTTCAACACTAAAAAGATTATGCGGCCATCTTTTGTTACCTCAAATGCCTTCAAATCCCTTCTTGCTATGATTTCTAGCTTCTTGTAAGAAGTCAGGAATATATTCAAAGCAAATGAGTTATCCACAATCCTACAGACTTTACTTAGGCAAAACTTCTATTATAACAGGGCAAGATCAGGCTCCAAATATCATATGCTAAATGATTTTTAACTTGTACAGGGTATTTTATCATTTTATTTAGTGCCATTATCCTGCTTGTTCAAATAGAGTAGGCATGGTAGTTGGAATTGCCTGGAAAGTTATTTCGTCATTTGAAGTGGTACTTTTTATTATTATTGATTTCACATTGCTAGTAGGAGCACGATGTCTGTGCTAATACATTGGTGCTTTTCAGGGATTCACTTTAATAAGAAGCAATGTAAGGCTCCGGGAAGTGTGTTATGTTTTCACACTCTCCTCCAGGGAAGAAAAAATGGGATAATTGGTAGGGGCGGTAGGGATGTTAGCATTTTAGAAAGAGAGAGTTACCAACATGTTCACTCCATTTTAGCAGCTTTATTGAACTTTATACCAACATCAACAAGGCCTCCATCTCAAATCCTGAGTGTTTTTGCTGAATTTAAATGTCCCTCTATAAAAATGTCACAATTTTGAATAGAATGTTCATCCCATTCCAATAAATACCCAACAGCAAACATGATAATTCAGCGTCTCCATGGAAGACCTAATAAAAACTCATCACATGGTTTATCTTAAATCTACCTTCCTGCTTTTTCACTATACCTCCCAAACATCTCCTTCCCCATTTCTTTTGCAAATAAGTACACAGGAAACTCTGATGAAGTTAGGCTTTGAGCTGCAAATGACTTCCATCCTTTGTCTTCTCCCAGAGCTGGTTGCAAAATATTTTCTCCCTCCACTCTGGTAAATTTCAAAGTAAATAAAAAAACTGAACAAAAATGAAAGTTTTGATTTGGAAATGTTACAGTGCTTCATGAGAATTGTAATTCAGGTGCCTCAAGCCCCTGTTCTCTTCTGTGGGCAGAGCTCCATGGCTGGAGTATATATCCCATAATGCACAAAGTTGTGCTCTCTTGCTAAGCTGCTGTGTTGCATCATTTTAACATTTTCTTAGGCATTGACTCAATTGTGGTTGTATTTTCTCTCCATATTTGGAATTTTTTGTTAGTATTGACACAAAATAAATCTCTGATCCAACTCTGTATTGCGATCTGCTATTGTGGAACCTTATATCCATGTAGAGTCCTACTGAAGTTAGTCCCATACCTACATATTGATATGCGTTATAAAACTATTTGGCTCTTTCTACCAGAAAAGAGAGAGAGGTCAGATATTGGATAGGGATTTTTGTTTAGGCTGCTGTTGGAATGCTCTGCAGCTGAATGCACTCAATATTACATGCTATTCGATATTCAAGAGATGCAGCTAATTAATATAGTATTCCAGCTAGAGGGACGGGAGGAAAGAATGTGAATAAAATTGATGACTTCAAATTTAATCTTGTAATTAAAAAAATAAAAGCAGCTGAAATAACCTGCATGACTGTCTGCCAATATAGGGCTGGAGTTATCTTTGTCCTAATCTGTGCTATTTAACATTTTAATTACAAATGTGTATAAATGTTTATAAGTAACTACCATTTAACATTTTTCTTGCTGGGTCAGACTCCTGAGATTCAAGTGCATTTTTAGTGAGGGCATTGGGGATGGCAGGCCGAACGTGTACAGCTCTGAGTTGGCACACAGGGCTAAGACATAGACACAGTGTTTGTGCTTAGGAAGCAGAAATACAGGTGTCTAACAGAGCCAATGGGTAGCCCTCCATAGGTGAATAGAGAGGGGGCATGAAGGAAACTATCACTTCTAAAGGTATTGTACCTAAAATAGGTGCAATGATCCCTGGTGTACCCACAGTAGCAGTTCTCCTCACCACTACCTGCAGAATAGAATCTGACCCATACAGTATTACTTGAGCAAACTGCATTCCAATACAAATAATAAAAGTCAAGACACTAAAGAAAAAAGCAACAAAGAGTCCCGTGGCACCTCACAGACTAACAGATGTATTGGAGCATAAACTTTTGTGGGTGAATACATGCGTCTCATGAAGTGGGTATTCACCCTCGAAAGCTTATGCTCCAATACATCTGTTAGTCTATAAGGTGCCACAGGACTCTTTGTTGCTTTTTACTGATCCAGACTAACGCGGCTACCCCTCTGATAAAGAAAAAAAGAACATGGGAAATTGCAACTGCTCATTCAGTAGCCATCTCTCTCACAGAAAACAGATGGGTGTGTTATTTGTACATGTTTAATTAAGACATTGGCAACAGAGGCTGTTTTGTACATTCCCAGTACCATTATGTGGCTTTCAATTTGTGCCTGCATTTTGGTAGACGAGTCAAATAAATTTCAAGTCCCATTGTCTCGTTCTCAGCAAGATTGTGGATTTGTTATTGTTACCTTCATGAGGAAGCCTAAATTATCTATAGCAAAACCTAAAGAAGACAGATGCTTTCTCTCTCAGAAGAAAGAAATACATGCAGTGCAAGGCTTCAATTGTTTGTTTGAAATATAACATCTCTTGTTGACAATCTCTTCTGGTATCTGAAGAGTAGGAGTGTCACTTTTGGACAATAACATCCTTTTTATTGTATGCCAGGTTTTCATAGTCAAGTTGCTGACTTTCTTCTTTTCAACATCACAACACCCCAAGTTACCCTTCTTTTTTTCTCGCCGTACAAATGTAAAGTGATTTTTTTTCAGTATTTGTATTCTTATGATCTTTAATTCTCTGCTTTAGATTTCAAGTTCATTCACATTCTTCTTTATGACTGGTATCTGTATATGTTAGTTGCTACTGGTTTTTTTCCCTTTCATGCCACATGCCTTTCCCTGGGGGTACAGTGGGTGCACTTGAACGTTATGTTTGTTCATTTATAAATCAATATTTATGGAAACTGCACTTACTTGTCTTTTAGTGCCTACCCCGACTAATTGATACAACCACTTATGTCTGCTTCTTTCTCCTCTATTCCCCATCTAGGAACAATAGGTTATGATCCTGCTCCCTTTGCTTGCTACATGTATCCTTGGACAGATATGAGTTGACCTATGTATGTGCACTAAAGTTGAACTGTAGCTTTATTACTGAGGCAACCAGTTGCATACTGCAGGAAGCAGGCATACTTGCTTATTTTTTCTCTCACAGGCTGCCAGTAGCATCTCTTAAAAAATAACAGCCTGTAAAATTCTTATCAGTCAGGAGTGTTTAAAACAAGCCACTGCTCTGCCTGTGCAAGAAGCAACACAGCAATGGCTGACCTATTTTGGGAGGGAGGGCAAGAAGGAAGGTTAATTCCTTTAATGTATCCCAACAAATGTATTAATTCCCCACTGTATCTTCCCAGGTTATGTTAGCAGGACTGGGGTGAAAGTACCTGAGATAGTTAGTGTAGAAATGGACATTACAGCCTGTGAGTAGAAATGGCTGTATTTTTCTTTGCAATATATTGCTGTATCACAGCAACCATGCGTGGCATATTGCTTTACAACACTTACTATGTTTTTGCACTGTTTTCTTTTTAGGGAAAAATGGTGGGTTGACTCTAGGGAATCTCACCCAAGCACTGAGAGAACTGAATGGATTTTGCAATATTCATGTACAAGTTGAACAAAAATCAGGCAATGCTTTGAAGTGACCTCCAACCGTGCCTTGGCATGATGTTAAATTAATAAGTAGTCAGAGAGAGGCCTGTTTGGGATATGCAAGAATGTAGTAATTACCAACCCATCAAATTAATAAGTCACATGATGAAATGTTAGGAAAGAATTATCGAGAAAAGACTTTGCGAGGAAATGGAGCACCAAGTAAGTGACAAACAATTTGGGTTTATGCCAGGAAGATCAACAATGGATGCATTGTTTGAAACCAAAATATTGCAGTGGAAGTACAGGAAGAAAAACAAGGAATTGCATTAAGTGTTTGTGGACTTACAGAAGGCTTATGACAAAGTTCTTACAGAATAGATGTGATGGTGCCTACAGTTGTGCAATTTTCCAGAGACATACATTCATACTATCCTGGACATATATGAGGGTAGCAACAACAGAAGTGAGAAGCACCTGCAGTAAGCCATTCACCGTGGGATAGATCTACATCCAAGATCAATCTTAAGCCCATTCCTACTTGTAATGAGCACCTTGATGCAGAGTATTAGGAGAGACGCTCCATAGAACATGCTTTTCACCAATGACATTATGTTGTTTCATGAAGAACCAGTAAAGAGACCTTGAACAATGGAGGGCTGCATTAGAAGAAAATGGTTTATGTGTCAGTAACAAAAGATGCCATACATGTGATGCTTCGTTGAGCAGGACAACAAGCAGCCAGTGAAACTAGATGGTATAGACAGGGCCGGCTCCAGCACTTTTGTCGCCCCAAGCAAAAAAAAAAAAGCCATGATCAGCGGCGGCAGGTCCTTCGCTCCTAGAGGGAGTGAGGGACCTGCCGCCCCCGAACTGCCGCAGGTGCCGCCCCTCTCCCTTGGCCGCCCCAAGCTCCTGCTTGTTAAACTGGTGCCTGGAGCCGGCCCTGGATATAGAGTTAAAACCTATGCAACAATTCATGTACCTCAGTTCAGTATTGAGCTGTGATGGGAATACAGATGTTAAGAATCACATGAAGAGTGCTTGCTGTAAATGGAGGGAGTTGACAGGAATCTCCTGCGATAAGGATAAACAGCAAAGTGTATTAGACCATGATTAAACCGACCATGCTATACCGGTCAGAATGCTGGCCAATGAGGAAGAGAGAACAACAACTACTTCACACTACCAAAATGAGAATGCCCAGGTTGTTACTGGATGAGACAAGACCTAATAGGTTATGCGATTTAAACAGTACAAGCCATGATGCAGGTAGCCCATATCACAGAAAAGGTGAGAAAGTATCAGCTGAGATGGTTTGATCACATGAGACAATGAGATGTGGGATGTATTGGTCAGAGAGTATGAGATCTAGTAGTTATAGGACAAACATCATGAGGAGGACCCAGAAAAAGGTGGTTTGAAATGCTGAAGGAGGACATGAAGTTCGGTGTCAGCTTGAAACACAGATTTCAATGGAATACATGGAGATGAAGAACAAGAGCCACCAACCCTGATTAATAGGACAATGCAAAAACAAACAAACAAAAATAAAACAGAAAAGAAGAGTCCTGTTCAAGAGTTTGAGGAGGGTAAGGGCAAAAAAACTCTGGTCACACAATATTGCTTAAAGAAGTTATTCCTATTGATGTTTTGAATGAATGGCATTCATGTTGATTGTGGTTGTTTGACCCTCGTGCTTGTTCATTACTGATTTTGAAAAAAAAAACAACAACTGGCAGGTAGGTTTGAACCTCATTTTTACCTATATTATTAGCTCTTAATATATCAGTGCATACTATTAAGAACAGGAATTGGTTTTGGTCATCTCTGAGAATACCATATTGTTGGAATGCTTGTTGTCAGAACTGTGAACACAGGAAGGGAAAGAACAAATCTAATATGGAGCAACTACATCCCACCCAGAAACTGATATATGAGAAAAAGAAAAAGCACACAAAAAGGGGTAAGGCTTAAGTAAAACACATGCCCCTTACAGCTAGAGCTGGTTGAAAAATTCTGAATGTTTAAATGTAAAGAGGGACACACATCTTTCACTTACAGCAAAGCAGCCATGGTTATGCTGTGGGAGAAGAATGGATAGACCATAAAATACTTTGAGATTTGTCATTAACTGCATGAAACTATCAACATATCAAAACTTTTTGGTATAAGCCATATATTCATACCAGCAAACCTAACACCCCGTATTTTTCAAACACACAGTTGAAAAACACAAGAGACATGTGGACCAAGAATTCAAGTCATGAGTCAGGTCCCCACCACTGCAAAATATCATGAGCATTACATATATAATAAATTTGGCATGATTCTTATTGGCCTTCTGTTTTTTGAGTCTTTAGACTGTGCTCATGTTTTAAAGCTTCTTTCTACAATCATGAGAGCTAGATTTTTGTTTTAATTTGTTAATCAAGATTCTCACATAACTACATGACTCCACAAGCTGGGACTTCAAGAAAAGATACCATATATCTTGAAATTGTACTGAAGTCATGAGACTATCAACAATAAAACCACTACAGTGTAGCATGGAGGCAAGCACAACTATAACAGTGGTGAAAGGCAGTATTGCTGGATGTACTGTCCCACTCTGGATAGACATCTCTAGCCATTCTGCAAGACAATCCCTGCAGCTCATGAGCCATGTATGAGGGGTTATATAGGGGGTATAAATAAAACTATGAAAAGGAACTCCTTTCTAGGACAACAATAGTAAATATTAAATATTATCTTCTTTTATTTTGTTTGAAGTATCATTAACCCAATATTGATGTGCTGTAACTCCAATCAGGTCATGATCAGAATGCAGGCCTAGCCAAGAAACAACTACTGTACTACCTGAGAATAGTCTTTCCAAAAGCCTGGCTGGAGCTCTGTGGTAGTCATATTTTCATGTGGGTCCCTTGCTTCCATTTTAGTTCCCAGACCCTCGCTGCCCCAAAGGATAAGTGTGGAGACAGCAGCCCCAAATGTGAGCAAACATAAAATGGTGGGATTTATTACTACATTTCCCTCTCAATCTTTTATGAAGAAATGGTACATATGGACCTATATGGGAGTAGCTAGAATAGCTAGAACCATTGTGCTAACACATTCTTTTCTTATGCCACCCCGTAGTAAAATTTATGTGGAAGTTTGTGTGAAGATACTATAGAAAATATATTTTTATTCACTAATCTTTTTTTATTCAGCTAAGGTTTTGATAATTGCTTAGGGATTTTCCTGATTTCCCCTTCAAATGGAGGCCAACTCTCCAGTGATGGAAACGAAATATGTAATCACTTTGATGCGGAATTGAAAAGATCACTCAAAGATAAGACTGCATACCATTAAGGTGTTGTCTATAGGTGGTAATTTGATTGCCAGCAATGCCTTTAGGACAGTGGTTTTTTACAGAATGAAGCTGGCTTCACAAATTCCTGACAACTAGCATGCTAATAACATTATTTCTATCAAAATTAGCTTTGAATTTTGCCCTTCCAGTTGATTCATAACAAGCTTTTCAAATGTTTATTCACAAACTATATACAGTTAATAAAAGCTTGAAGATATACCAACTGCTATCTTAATTAATCTTACTAAGATTTCTTTCTACTAATTCAACCCCCTTTTTGAAATCTAAGACTGACTCATTCACATAATGGTGTATTCAGTTGATTAATTTAGCTGGTTACCACTAAGAACCCAGCATTTGCCAACAGTTGCCATAGAGAAATTGATCCTCCCCAGTGCTGGGGTGGAGTGTTGTGTATATATGTGCACAATAAAAATGATTAATAGCTGTAGGGGACCTGATCCTTCATTGATTAGAGTGTTGCTGGGCAATCACAAAAAGTTACTCCTGCCTATTAGAAGGTTAGAGGGAAATGGGTAGCTAAGCATATCATCTGCATACAGAGGATTATATTTGAATTCATGTCCCCTGAAGCACACCTATTCTCTGCCCCTAATCTGCCCTCCTTTTACCCTCTGGTCTTGAGTGTAAGAGAGAAGGCACTAAAAGGGCTTGAGACATTTGCTCAGTATAGAGTACTACATCTAGTATTTAACATTATCTTTAATGCACCCACACATTGTTTTGATTCATATTTGTGCACACATTCAGCAATGTGTATACTGTGCAAGGTGTTATGGGATCAAGGCTACAGTTATGTCTGAGATGTCATATCACTATTTTCTGATATTTAGAACAGGAAATAATGGATCTCAGATATTCCAGTGTAGTTCAGGGTCCGCTGGCAAATACTGAATTTTTAGAAGTGATTTCTCTATTTTACATAAGTGGTCTGCTATGGGGGAACCTGGACAGTGTGATTGCTGTAACCAAGCTTTGCCCAGAGTTAATTGCTCTGTAATTTAAGAGAAATAGTGTAGAATGTATTTAAATTGCTAGGTCTTATGTCTCACTGCTCTTGTGCAGAGAATTGTATTGTTACAGTGTACTGCTCACTAGTAAATTTTTTCCAAAAAACTTGTAAGTCAGAAAACTATTCACTGCTTATTCTACACTGGAATATAATTGGTGCATATACTTGTTTTGCACAAGATATTAGTATATAAAGGTTCTTTCACAAGCAAGTGTGGTTCAGGTCTGCACCATACCACTATGAACACTCTGCCTCCCCAAACTTCAAGACATGCAGAGAGCGCACACCTTCTGTCATAATCCTTAAGGACATGCAGCAGCCACTCCCCTCTGTGGTTGGCTATTCCTTCTGGCTAACGCAGAAGGTGTTGGGGGCACATCCCTCTCCTCTTCCTTACCTTTTTTGAAAGGGCTAGCAGCCATGGGTGGTACTAAGAGGAAGCAGACACTGTACTCTGCGTACAGAGACTGTAGTGATGGCCAGCACCTGCATCCTCCATCGCCCCTAACTGCACCAAATAAATTGGGTAGAAGGCAGGTGTTGTATGTGTGCTGGAGACCAGTCTTAATTGGGGGCCAGTTTGGGGAGGAAGTGGGGTATGGGGATACAGAATTACTGTCTGTGTGACAGAACAGGGACCTCTTCCAAGCACAGGGGAGAGAAGCTGGAGGTTCCCACATGATCACCTTGTACTCCAGTTCACCACACCTTTCAATCTACTAGTTTGTTTTGGTCTGCATTAGTAGGTATGTATATGCATAGTGCCCAATGCAAGTGGGGCCATGATCTCAGCTGACATTCTTGGGCGCTACCATAATATGTCCCACAGAGTCTGAGGCAGAAATGGGAACTGCACGCACATCTCTAGAGGCCTCGTCCAGTGCCTTAATCACATGGCCATTATTCCTCCCTCTTATTCCATCCCTCTGATATTTGATCATCAGTATCTATTCACTGCCTCTTGCATCTGACTCTTTACCTTAATATCTGGATAACATGGTTGCTTTGCCTCTTCAACATTTCATCGGCCAGCTGTTTTAGTTATATCTAATTGTTCTAACTTTTGCACATCTCTAGACCTCACCTATAGTTGTTCTTTCGAGAATCCTACATTGTATGAAAGAAATACTGTTACATTTTTCATTTTAGCCTTCGTAACATGTATCCAATATTCTCTTTTACTTCCCCATCTAGACAGCTACACCAACATAAGTTTTAATTGATTCATATTCATATCTTGTACCATTTTATCATGACAACGGTGGTCCATACCAAAAACTTTTTAAAATGTTACATCTACAGCCAGTTCTTTGATGACTAGGACTCATGAATCCCACTCCCTCAATATTATATTAATAATTTCCACTACTGAGGAAAATAAGTATAATTATGTAGTAATCTTTCTATCTAGTTCTATTTCTTCAAAGCTAATTGCTAAATTTTGACAGAATCATGAGCTATTTTATGCCAAGGTCAAATTCTAAGGTCCACCTTGCTAAAGAAATTTTAGCAATTCTTCATCAGAAACATGACTGATAAATTAAGTGGGAGTCCAATTTGTCTATGTCCGATAGCTGTCTAGGGCACCCGAATGCCTGTAGTATTCGTCTTTCATTTGGAAACAGCAACTTTACAAGTTAATAGAAAGATTTGAAATCTATTTAGCAGCTCCAGGAGATGCAGAGTGCACCTTCTCTACATCTCCTGGAAATGAAAAGATGGGGCACTCGTTCACAATGTAGTTGATGATTTGGTGTTCTCTGCATTCACATTGTGGCAAATCCTTGATTCTTCATTTTGCACCAGATGAATGTCTTCCATGTAGCATCCTAATATGGCTGATGGCCAGCCACTGTCTTCAGTGGAGCAAGAAACCAGGTGGTTTGATGGCGGGATCATCTATGAAGTGCCTGTTTATGTCAGAGCCTGATCATCAAGTGAAGTCACATCAATCTCATCCAAAAGCTAGCAGATTCTAGTTGGAGTCGTCATGCTGAATGCTATCAGTGGCTTTAGTTTATTCCATGGTTGAGTACTGCACACCTGTCTGTGGAAGAAACTCACACAGAGACCTTGTCGATATCCAGCTAAATGTATCTATGAGACTTGTAACTGGCAGTGTGAAGTCCATTCCATAGTCATGGCTTCCAGCCTTCGCCAACACCCTTCCACCAACCATCTAGTGAGAGATGGCTACATTGTGTAAGTACAAGAAAATTTTTGCTGTGATGGAGTGTTCATCCCACACAGGATGACCAGGTAGGCTTATTAACTCCACTGAACCTGGGGAAAGAGCCAAGGAGCAGGAAATTGATTGCAAGAAGGTTCAGCTGTGCAGGAATAGGCAGGGTCTACAAAGCCAGAAGCTGGCAACAGACAGGGGCTGCTGCTGGGATAGGGTAGTCACTCCCTGGGAAGAGGGAGGAGGGTTTGGAGCTGGTACATCTAGAGCAAGGAGGGGAACCAGGAGTTGTAGGAAGCAGCCCAGAAAAGGAGCAGTGAGGGCTGAGAGAGGAAAGCCCAGAACTGCTGGGTGTAGGGTCCCTGGATTGGAATCCGGAGTAGAGGGTAGGCTCGAGTACCCCTATCAGCTACCAAGGGCGTGGCATACAGCAGCAGGGCAGTGAATGGGAAGACCGCCTGGGTCACTTTTGTAGTGACAGAGAGCTGAAGGACTGTACCCCAGAAGATATCAACCATTCTGGGCAGCTGAAAAAGCTCTTCTATCATCCAACTTCAACCCAAAAGCCACCTGGCAATATTTGTAGTGAACAATACAGAGTTCTGCAGCTCTAGCTACAGTGTGTGCTTGTGTAACACAACTCTGAAAAGGTGCTGTGATTCTTGGAAGAACAAACCTCTGGTATACTCTATTCTGCAAGTATTCCTATAGAGCAGTGGTTCTCAACCTATTTATCATAAAGTGTTAGCTGGGCCGCAGGTTGAGAACCACAGTGCCCCCCACTTAATCCTCCCTCCCAAATCCCTATGTTCAGCACCCTCTGCCCAGAGATCCCTCCACAGGGTGGGGCCAGGAGCAGAGAGCTAGGTATGGGGCAGGGATCCCGGACCCTACTGCGCAGGGACCCTGACCCCCACCGTGCAGGGCCGGGTGGAAGCCAGCTGACCCGACCCTGAGCCCTGTCGGGCGGCAGCCACCTGCCTAGGAGCCCGGACCCCAGCATGCAACAGGGCAGCCAGCTACCCAGACCCTGCCGTGGTGAGCCAGGGGATAGCCATGACCCCGACCCTGGACCCCGCTGAGATCCTGGAGCTGGCCACGTGGCAGGGCAGCCAGCAGCCTGGAGCCCACCACATGGCAGGGCAGCTGGCAGCCCGCAGCCTTTAGCACACAGCTAAGCTGGGCCACAGCTGTGTGCTAATTGGGCCGCATGTGGCCCACGGGTTGAGAACCACTGCTATAGAGCTACACAGCAGACCAGCATCTATAGTAAAGACTCTGCTTTGAAGACAGCCCACTGCCCCTTCTGCCCAGTCATTGAGATGTTAATGTTGCCCCTTTGGGCCTGCAAGAGCCCAGGAAAAATGTATCTTATATACACGTTTCACAGAGAGCTTTGTGCTGTTTCATAGAAGTTCTTATACACCCACATTCAGAGGTGAAAAGGACATCAATGTTGATAAATAACTGCCACTACTCAAGAGTGTCCCCTGTTAATGTGATAGCTGACACATTTCAGCCAAGAAATTCTCTGTAATAAATGTTTGACACAGGAGGACAAATAGAAAACAAACAATTTTTTCCCCTAGCCCGAGTCACCACTCCTGGGGTGAACTTTACTAAGTTCAATATGCCTGTTGTATGACAGGGACTCAGAATCCACCAATTCCAAAGGTTACTGTTACACCTCTGAATTCATTTGGCCTCTGATAGAGCTGTTCTGTTGTAAACAAACAACAAGCTACCAATAACTACATGATTTATTAATATATTCTGGCAAGATAAAAATCACATCTTTTTTCAGCCAGCTGCAAAATGGGCAAGATTTCAAGCATTCTCTTTTGTTTTTGATCTTGCTGGGTTGAAAGACATAGGTGCAGAGGGAAGTGGGGAAGAGAATGGGATTATTACTTCAGAAGACTTGCTCAGTTCACAGTATGTGGTGAAAAATTGCCAGAAATAATTAGACTAATTTAATGATGAAGTTTTCAGTTTCAAAAAATGCCTTAACGAGACGGCATACCAGAAATCTTTGAACCCTTACATTTATACCTAGAGCACAAATGTGTTATCAGATACCTGATTCCACCAATTTTGTATTTTATAGGTTTTTTAAATTTTTCTGAACACCAGTGGTTTCCTAGGTGACAGCTACACTCTGTAAAAGCACCACAACATTGTAATTATAACTTCAATTATCTGCAAATGCAGCCCCATGGGTTCAGTTAGATAATGTTGTCCATACAGTGTGACAAGTGTGTGTTATGTACTTATGACCTAGATTCAGACACTTGCAGTTATGTAGCGTGACCTTGGATATACTTTCAATTTATACAAGTCTCCCAATGCAAGCTGCACATATTCAGTAATCAAACCACAAGACGTTTTATCTACCAGAATCTCAAGACAGAAATATACTGAGATTGATATATTCGGGTTTCTCAGTTTTTATTCCATGTAATTTGTATTTATTAGGGGCCAAATTCTGCCCTCAGCTAGTGGTTTCAATGAGAGTAGTGAACTCAAATCTGAGGGCGCATTTTGGTCCATTTTGGTCCATAAAGCAGTAAAATCTCCAGCCCAATATTCTAAAGACTTGTCTACATGGTGCGTTAGTCTGAACTAAACGGCCATAAATTCTAGTATGCATCAGCTGTAGGTCCACACAGCACACTGAGCCCAGGTCTATGTGACCGGCGCCTGCAAACTCGGTGTGACAGGTTCAGTCACAGAGACTGCCTTGGGACTGTCCCCTGATGTGCTGAGACTACCTCTGAGCCCGTTTTCTCTGCCAGTTTGGGACTACAGAACCCTGCCTTGTCGAGCCAGACACGCAAGCCTGCTGCAACACAGACCCAGGATCTGAACCACGCCCCCAAAGCTGCAGACTTAACTTAAAATGGCTTAGCAAGTGCTCCAGTCTCTAACACCAGACACCCAGCTCCCAAACCCCAAATAAATCCGTTTTACTCTGTCTAAAGCTTGTACAGGGTAAACTCATAAATTGTCCGCCCTCTATAACACTGATAGAGAGATATGCACAGCTATTTATTCCCCCAGGTATTAATTACTTACTCTGGGTTAATTAATAAGCAAAAGTGATTTTATTAAATATAAAAAGTAGGATTTAAGTGGTTCAAAGTAATACTAGACAGAACAAAGTAAGTTACCAACCAAAATAAAATAAAACAAACACGCAAGTGTAAGCATTAAGAAACTGATTACAGATAAAATCTCACCCTCAGATATGTTCCAATAAGCTTTTTTCACAGACTGGACTCCTTCCTAATCTGGGCCCAATCCTTTCCCCAGTACAGTTCTTGTTAGCTCCAGCTCAGGTGGTAACTAGGGATTTTTTTATTTTTTTTTATAATGGAGATATCCTATCTCCTAGAACTGGAAGGGACCTTGAAAGGTCATCGAGTCCAGCCCCCTGCCTTCACTAGCAGGACCAAGTACCAATTTTGCCCCAGATTCCTAAGTGGCCCCCTCAAGGATTGAACTCACAACCCTGGGTTTAGCAGGCCAATGCTCAAACCACTGAGCTATCCCTCCCCCCCCATTTCTCATGACTGGAACCTCCTTTGTTCTGTTCCTCACCCTTATATAGCTTTGGCACAAGGTGGGAATCTTTTGTCTCTCTGGGTCCTCACCCCTCCTTCTAAATGGAAAAGCCCCAGGTTTAAGATGGATTCCAGTACCAGGTGACATGATCACAGGTCCTGTGAGACCCCAAGCCTTTATTCTTCCTGGCCTGACTCACAGGTAGGCTTACAAGTAAACAGAGCCATTTACAACCAATTGTCCTAGTTGATGGGAGCCATCAAGATTCCAAACCACTATTAATGGCCCACACTTTGCATAATAACAATAGGACCTTAGAGTTATATTTCATATTTTGAGCTCCAGATACAAGAATGATACATTTATACAAATAAGATGACCACACTCAGTAGATTATAAGCTTTGTAATGATACCTTACAAGAGACCTTTTGCATGAAGCATATTCCAGTTACATTATATTCACACTCATTAGCATATTTTCATAAAATCATAGGGAGTGCAATGTCACACTCGGCATTTCCAAGCCTGTGCTTGAGCAATCACCCTGTCCTGGAAATCTGATCCTCACAACCCTACTGGCATTTCCACACTGCACTATATAGACCTGAGTCAGAACTTCAGCTTCGGTGGCCACATGTTATCGTATCCCATGGTTCCTAGCACCCTCACCAGCTGAAGCGCTACAGGGCATGGTTTATAGTGGGTTGTAAGAGAATTTGTCTGCCTGTCCTGCAGGAGCTGTCCAGCAGTGTTCTGAGTGGTGTTAGCCTGCAAACATATCCAGTTGAGTCATTTTGTGTTTGCATGCTCTGAGCAGCCGGAGCCAACATGGATCATGACCCGGTGGAAGACCTTCTCCACCTCGTGCTATCAGTAGTATTTTGTGAAACAGGTGGAGCATATGCAAGACACTGCTGGACATTTTGGCAGCAGTATTTGAACTGTCAAAGGCATTTCTCAGGGTATGGGGAATACTGATATGACAGTTGCAGAGCACCAGATGTTTCTCATGCCTGTTGCCTTAGCCACAGATTCCCTCAATGTAGACCAGTGCTTCGGGAGCAGGCACAGACTGGGATCACATTTTCATGCAGACCGGGAATGACCTACAATGGGTCCAGAACTTCTGCATGAGGTAGTACACATTCCTGATCAGTTTCCACCTATCCTCCAGTGCCAGGACAACCACATAAGGGAGGCCCTGCTGCTCCAGTAGTGGTTCACTATAGCCATCTAGAAGCTGGCTACCCCAGACTTCTACAGGTGTGCGGCCAATCAGTTTCGAGTTGGCAAATCAACAGTGGGGCTTGTTGTGTCAGAGGTTTGTGAGACAATCAGGACTGTGATGTACTCAAAGGTGATGGTCATAACAAATGTTCCTGGACTGGCTTACTGTGCTGTGTAGACATATGCTAACTAGCCCCTGTGAGCCCTTTTGGCATTCACTAAAAGTTCCCTAATATGTGATAAGGTACTGCCGTTTCAAACAGTACTACATAAATGTACACTAGTGTGCACCAGCAGAGCCAGTTATTGAGCAATATTCTGGCACATAGTAGAATGTACATCCCTCTACTGCAAACCAATGCACCATGCAGATAAGTCTAAATTTAAGTCTAAATCCCAATTTAGTTTATCCAGAATGCCCCTATAAATGGTACAATAGATCATTTTGCTACAGTTATATCCTTTCTGATGTTTTAGTATACATATTAAATTAATCACTGGTCTAAATCCAATGCATGTTTTCTTCTAAAACATTTAATGTGGGCTCCTTCAGATATTTTCCAATCTCTACCATTAAATCTCTCTGTACTCAAAAGTAGTCCGATTGAAATCAGCAAGATTAAGTAAATGGGGGCAGAGAATGGGCCCCTTAATAATAAATATTTTAAAGTTGCTGCATAGAATTTTAAATGTATAGTTCATCAGATGGGAAGAGACAACAGCATTCCCTTCCTCATCTATGAATTTAAGTTTTTAATACTACTTCTCTCCCATAAATCAAAAATGGAACTAATGTTCTCTGGAACTTGTGATCATGAAGGACCTATAAGGACAAAACTTTCTGTTGTATATTTAGAGGACAATTTCATGCTGAATCTTAAAATTATAGGTATTCTTGAACCAAAGTCACTCTATCCGAACACTCATGAACCATGGGAAAGTTTGGATTCAGATCTGAATTACATGAGTGGTCCCTACAAGCAGAGTGGGCCTTATTCAGGCCAAAGTTCTACTGCAATTAGTGAAGGTTTTACCCAAGAAAGGACTTCAGCATTTGGCTCTGTATCTTAGATAATATTCTCATTTGTTCTAAGTTATGTTTCTCTTTATCCTTTAGAGTCTTCTTTGTGTTTCGCTTCATTAGAAAACAAAGATAAAAAATCCCAAAGTCAGCATTAAATAGAAAAACAGTCACATGTATTACCCCACTTCTGTTTTCCTCTATGTCCGCATTTTATTATATTTTAACTGTCTTCCATCTAGTATATTGCCTTCTGGAATACAAATGGGTACATCTGGATCAGGTGTGGGCAAAGCACATGAGATAACCTGGAATTCAAGGTTAAATGCCATAAGCCCCTTATTACAAAAGTTATATGACCACACCTCATGTCAGACCTTTTGCTGCCTCTCCAGTAATGTTGTTTACTACAATTAACCAGTCAGCTTGAAATTAACTGTACAAAAAATTCAATTTTAAAAATTATAAATTAATCACAATTGTTCAGATTAAAATGTTCCTCCATTGGGTCATCTAGTCAACTCCTCCGATTTGTGAGTAAACTGACTGCTTCTGTGCCATCTTCATTGATGAGTCTTGCCTTGACTATTGCCATTGGTAACAAATTCCATAATCCTTCTAATGCTATAGTTTAGACTCTCTGATGCAAACTAAAGAATTCAGGGTTATAGTTGTCCTTCATTTCCATTGTTAGGCATTTAAGATCTGATGCTATATAACAAGCAAACACTTCCCCCCAAACACAAAGCAGAAAGGTCTCATTATATCCTTCACTCCCAATCACCAAGACCCCAATTCAGATAAGCACTTAAACACATGCTCAGCTTTAATCATATGAGTTGTCTCATTGAAATCAATAGGACTATTCCCATGTTTAGATTGAAGCATGTGCCTAAGGTGCTTTGCTGGGGCAGAGCACAAAGACTTGTTGGCTTCACCAAGTTTCTTCTCCTGAGTAATAAGGAATGAAGTAATGTCAGGGAGAATAATGGGCCAAATTTGTTAAAGTCCTCCATAAATGCTCCCATACTATTTGCAATGGAATCTGTATGTAAAGAAACCACATACATTATACAGACATAGAAATATTTCTCATCTAATCTATCAAAGTATAACCAAAAATAAGCCAAGACTGTTGCTTTGGTTACTGAGAAACATATGGGATGGCAGTTATACCTGCCTGCATCTGCAGAGAGCCTGGAAAAATAGCTCTGTCCGGTTGGACTATCCTGCTCATCTCAAAGGGGCTAACTCAGAAAGATGCCAAATGGTGATCATTCAAGTGCCTACATGATGATTATTTCACTACTAATAAAGAACATGGGAAAAGCGAGGATCACAGAACTGCACAATGAACTGTAACTGACATCCAAGTTTGGTGCCACAAATGGATGGAATATGGGAAAGGACCACCACTTTTCTTGTCCCAGTCTGATCTATGGAGCCAGAAATCTGAAGAGGAGCCCTCAAGTGCCTCTGAACCTAACCAAGGAGAAGCCAGTCGCAGATACCCCAGTACGTCCAAGTCCAGAAAGCATTAGCCCTACAGCCAGGGCAGCAGGGATCAGGTCAGGTGGTGAGCATGAAGCCAGGTGGCTTCTTCCTTGGCTCTAGTGGCTGCTTCTGGAGACTATCTGCAGATTTGGGCAGACATCACAGCATTGCTGAAATTCAGCTCACATTTCCAAGCTTTTCCTAGCATTATTGAGTATTAAAAATAAGGTTTTTTTTAAAATGAAAGCTGAGATTCTGATATTTGACTCTAGGAGGCTTTAAAGCAGATTCCCATGTTGGTGAATGTAGAGGGCATTATGTCAATGTTCAGTTACCCATTGCAGAGTTACTCTGCAGTTCCATCTAGGAATGTTGAAATGTGCATATTGGAGCCAAGCTGCTATGCTATTACACAGATACTGCAAGCATGCAACCACTGAAGGATGCCGTCTTTCACACAACTATTAAATACAAAGAGACTTTATATTGGTTGATATTAAACACAAAGGTGAGGGTTAAGAAACATATAGGACAGTCTACAACAGCACAAAGGGTAGTTAGAGGTGCTCTAAATGAGTGAGTGGGGATTAATCCATTATGAAAGTGGGATAAAGCTGTAGCCCACTCTGCATCAACCCCTTTTGCTTTCTCCAGGTGCAGGTGGGATGACAAGGTGCCTAGAGTATGCTATTGATTCTAAATAAATCAGATCACTACTGTCAGCCATAACAACTGTAGTAATATAAATTTAAACACAAAACCCCAATCTAAATCAGGGCCACCCCGGTTGGGGGGGGGGAGGGGCACAAGTGGGGCAATTTGCCCCAGACCCCACAGGGGCCCCCACGAGAATATAGTATTCTATAGTATTGCAACTTTTTTTATGGAAGGGGGCCCTGAAATTGCTTTGCCCCAGGCCCCCTGAATCCTCTGGGCAACCCTGTTCTAAATAAGCCACATTAGAGAGTTTAAAAAAATCCTGGTATGCTAAGGGATGCATCATTTACCTAAAACTGTAACAGCATTGGTTTTGAAAACATATATAGTTCTAATTGATAGCAGTCACTACATTTCTATTGTACTCAGCCACATTTTAATTAAATTATCTTATGGTAAATATACTGAAACTCCATTGGGAGACAGCATTTCAGTTTAGATTTTCAGTTTCTCAGCCTTCTTATGAAAAGTAAGCTTGCAAAATAGTGCCACCTAATGCTAGAGAGAGCTTAGGAATTTCAGATCTTGTTACATAATGTTGTTACCGTAAATGTGTCTTACGCTGACTGATTTTCCATATAGCACCCTGACATTCTGTAATAGCTTAAATAAACATAAATTAAGATGTACTTGTCAAGCAACATGAATGAAAGGTTGAAGAACAGTATGACTAGTTCTATCAGGTCTTCTGTGAATGTGAGAAAACCTAAGTCACTTTGCTGTGAAATCATCATACTTAAATTATATGGGAGTGGCAGACTATTGAGGTATACACAGCTGTAGTTTGAAAGAGATGTAGTGAATTTGCGGACAAGCACTGGACCTATACTGAATGATTAAAAGAAAGACCATATAATATGATCTGCCAGTTTCCTAAATTTTAAGTTGTACTGTTGTTGCAGTCATAAAGCACGTTTTCCAACTGCTGTACATTCAAAAAAAAAATCATTTCATAAAGTAAAAATGCAAAGAACATCAAAAAAATTACATTTGATCAGTCAGATCTTTATTAACATGCACTTTAAGTGCTCTTTTGGCTAAGCTTACCAGGTGTAAGAATGACAACACAAGTTACCTCTTTAAGCAAAAGCATCTACTTCTTTAGCATAGGGCTTTACACATTTGCTAACCTCACATTTTCTGAAGTAAAAATTCCTTTCTCAACTCTAGTTATTGTTGTTTTTTCCTAGCAGTTTGTTAATTCCCTCTGGAATCTTCATGAGGTAGGGATGGGGGTGGCAGTACTGGATTTTTGATTACTTGAAATAAACATCTACTAAGAACTCATATAAATGCAAAGTATAGATAAAATAGAACATTTTCCAGAAAAAAATTGCTATTATACTGATCAGACAGGGACAGATACTGCAAGTAGTGAAAAGGCCGAAAAGCTTTTGTTAACATGAGTCAAAAACAAACAAGAAAAAAAATAACCTCTCCTTTATAATGCAAAGCATTTGTCACTTCAAAATCAAGCCCCAAATGCTACCAAGTCAGATAATTTTATAAATTGTTATATAATAGTGTTAATAACATTCACCAAGGAGAATTCCTCTGAATCTTGAGTCTGTAGCTCCCAACTTTTGTCTCGATCAGATTGGTCAGAAAAAAATCTCATTTCAGGTCAAGAGACAGCAAGGGCTATTCAAGATTTATATTCAGGTAAAGCACCTGTAGCAGATGGCTTTCCTGCCAAATCATTTAAAACATTCAAGGATTTCCCCATAAACCCATATCACAACCCTTTGCTGCAGACAGTTTTCATTACATGTGACAAAGTTCTTCTCCAAACTGATTTACATTAAACTCAGAGTGAGATTTCTCACAGCAAATGTTTTCTTAAAACCCCAATATATTATATTCATGACTTATTTTATTTACTATGGGCCTGATCCAAAGACTACTGAAGTCAACTTTCAAGTGACTTTAGGTGGGCTTTGATTCAGGCGTAATTTATGTAACTATCAAATAAGTAGTCAGGTTTATCTGGCAAGATCTGTTCTTCATAAACCAATTTAGCATCATGCTTCTTATGCTCAAGGGACTTATTGCTTAATACCATCTCTTACATATGCTTAATAGCCTCTTACTCCATCATTAACCTCAGTGGGACTGCAAAAGAGTAAAAATTCTACCCAGTGTGAATAGGACTATCATAACCTGGCTTTATAGATCTAGCTATTTTTCCCTCTCAGTACTTATTTAATCAACAAGGCCCCCATATGCCCTCAAAATCCCATGTTAGCCAAGAATGTAGGGCTTGGGTGGTGCTTAGGACTTATGCATTGGGATGAATTCCATCTTAGATTTCTTAAGCCCTTTTACTGCTGGTCTCTGAACACATTTCTTACTTTACTGAATTCAACCAAATTATGGTCACTAGTTCTAAACTTCACTTCATTGTCCCACTCATGCTCAATTAGTTCCTATTTATCAGACATGATGGTCAAATCCTGATCCCAGTGATGTCAAAGGGAGTTGTGACATTGACTTTAGTAGAGCCAGGATTTTACACCATATATATATGAAACTGTAATTATTATTAATAAAAATAAAATAGCATCATTCACATATCTAGTACTTCTAGTATCAGATATAACTAGGGCTGTCGATTAATCGCAGTTAACTCACACAATTAACTCAAAAAAATTAATCGCGATTACAAAAATAAATCAAAATTAATCACAGTTTTAATTGCACTGTTAAACAATAGAATACTAATTGAAATTTATTAAATATTTTGGATGTGTGGAGCATGCTTTCAGAAGTCTTAAAAGAGCAATACTCCGATACAGAAACTACAGAACCCAGAACAACCAAAAAAGAAAATTAACTTTCTGCTGGTGGCATCTGACTCAGATGATGAAAATGAATGTGTGTTGCTCTACACTGCTTTGGATTGTTATTGAGCACAACCCATCATCAGCATGTTCCCTGGCACGGTGGTTGAAGTAGGAAGGGACATATGAATCTTTAGCGCATCTGGCACATAAATATTTTGCAAGGCCGGCTACTACAGTGCCAAGAGAATGCCTGTTTTCACTTTCAGGTTACATTGTAAACAAGAAGCGGGCAGCATTATCTCCTGCAAATGTAAACAAACTTGTTTGTTTAAGCGGTTGGCTGAACAGGAAGTAGGACTGAGTGGACTTGTAGGCTCTAAAGTTTTACATTGTTTTATTTTTGCATGCAGTTCTTTTTTGTAAATCACTCTACATTTGTAAGTTTAACTTTCATGATAAAGAGATTGCACTACAGTATTTTCATTAAGTGAATTGAAAAATACTCTCTTATTTTTACAGTACAAATATTTATAATAAAAATAAATATAAAGTGAGCCCTGTATACTTTGTATTCTGTGTTGTAATGGAAATCAATATATTTGAAAATGTGGAAAACATCCAAAATATTTATATAAATGATATTCTATTATTAACAGCACGATTAATCACAATTAAGTCAATGAAAGCTGTACCTTACCTACCCATGGGCAAAACACAGAAGAGTTGTGCTGCAGCTGGCACGTCTTGTTCTGATTTCACAGTCTTTTGAATAAAGAAATCATTAGCTATGTGATTTAATTAGTATCCCTTGCTCTAATGCCACTATATTTTGGTGTTTTGTTTTGTTTTGGTGAGGGAGAAAAATGAAGGGGGGTTTAGCTTAAAAAATTAAATTAAAAAAACCTATTAATGACTCTACTGATATTGCATATTTCTTAAAATAAGACAATTTTTACATATAGCAAGTAAAATCACTAAGTTACGTTTTGTCTTGGGCATTTACCACTAACCAAGACCCCAATTTTTTGGCTTAAAGATTTTTAGCTCTGATGTGGATTTTCATAGAAACTTGAGAACCAAACTTCCCTCAAGTTTGGAGATTTTTGTATCCATGATTTTGGCTCAGGACCATCTGTAAAAGAAACTTGAAACATTCCCCTTTCTACAGCTTGAGTTTCAGTTCATTGGATAAGCCATCTAATTTCTCAAACAGCAATTATTAAAAAACCCTGGATACACAGGAATCCTTTTGCAACAAAAATCATTGTAGTCTTTGCAGCTAACTTGAACTAATTTCAACAAGTAATGAAATATGAAAGTGTGCGTCATTGCAAATAAGGCATAGTATTCTAACCCATCAGTACATTCCAGTGTTTTAGGGCTTGATCTTGTGAAGTGCTAAGTACCCTCAGTTTCCACTGAAGTCAACTCAAAGCTTAATGAACCGTATTATTTATATAAAAAATAAAAGTTCAGCTACCAGTAAGTACTCTAGTAAAGCCTTACTGCTGTAATGCACATCATTACAGAACAGTTTGAAAAAAATCTCTTAAAATTATTTTGTTTTCAACATTTTGCCACATCATTCTTAGATAGTATCCATCTAATTGTCTGTTTTAGACCAGACAAAGACTTAACTTACAATTTGTTGCTGCTGTTTCGACTCCCAGCTGGGGGTTATTACATCTGGCAGTATAACCAGTGCTGTTTCTGCCCCCCCTAGCTTGACCCGCATATATCCACATTGTTTTTGCCAAAACACCTTTTGGTCACCTTTTGAAATATCTATAGAACTGTTAGAGCTGCAGAAACAGTCACACGCAAAGCTGGGCTGATGAATCTGACATGTTTACCAAAAAAAAAACCGAACTCATTCACACCCATATCATATGCAATTTTGGATATACACAAGATTAGAAAGCTGTTCTGTCAAATAAATAATAAGCTGCAGTATGAAATATTAAATAAACATTATTTCTCCTCTTCCATTAATGTTAGAGTTACATGTATATAGAGAGAGGGAGATAAATGTAAGATTCATATTCTCCTCACAATATACTCAGGAATAATTTCAAGGCTTCGGGTACACACATCAGGTAGGTGAGACCTGGAGACAGAAAGCCTCTGTTGGCTCCACAGTGACACCACTACCAGAGGGTTGGTTTGTGTGCCAGCTAGAGACAGTCAGAAGAAAGGCCCCAAAGAAAGAGGCACAGCTGTCTTTGGGGAAGCTGTATATTTTATGCACTGCTTACTGGGAGCTAGGCTGTATCTGGGCCTAAATGGAAAATGGCAGCCGAAGGAACACAACAACTCCACAACAGCTGGTAACAGGGAACAGAAAAACCACACAACAGTTTTAGACAGGAAATGAAGATTAATTCTGTATCCAGTTGAAACTTGAGGAATCTAGATTACTAGAATGTCATCACCTTTGGCCAGAGCTAATTCCCCCTGCCTTTGTAAATAAACAAGCTATGCTGTTCTTAAATGAAATACTATCAGGGTCTCTATTTTATTTTTATGTCCTATCCCAATAGTATAGTGCCCCCTAACCACAAGTTGTGGCATTGATTAGTCAACGGGAAAAGCAGCTTCTACTGAAGCACTAATACCACCTCTTTCAGCAAGAAGGTGTTCTTTGAAGAGCTATAATCTTAGAACTAATATGACCTGTCCCTTATCTTGAATGATCTGGCAGAATTATAGCAAGGGATTGCTTTAGCCCATACACTGATCTCCATCTAGCCTATCATCCTAACCCTCTCCATTAGTCTCCTCTTAACTTTTCCATTATATAGCCAATGCTTCATTTCTGCCGGGGTTTGCCAGGGCTGAGCCCCGGCACTATCTGCTTGGCAGTTCATAGCCCCAGCAACTCTGGGCTTGCCGCATCAGTTATGAAAGCAAAAGAATTGCTTGAGCCCGGCACCTCCATCATTACATAGACTATATAGTAAAGTAAAACTTTTTCCTTAGCTCAGTCTTAATAGCCTGATTGATTTCTGACTCAAGAAGTCCTTAGCATCTTTATTAGCATTTTAAAGATACCATTTTGCCCTTACAAGATAATCTGAAGATACAACATCAGCATAAACCATTTCATAAAGTGTTGAACCAGTATCAAAATAGGTCTCTCACATAGCAAAGTCCTAGAAATATAAGCCATTTATTATTCAGTTCTCATTTGTATTGAAGACTAGTCTAGACAATCATAATCCTTTTTTTGAATCAGAAGTTGGCCTGGAGAAGGATTCATTGCAAAACTTTTATTGTTACAATTCTCTCTCTTTGTAAGTGACTAATCTGAGTCATTTGTACAGCACTGGAGCAACAGAATCCACACCGAAAGCTCAATAAATACGAGATTTAACCACTGAAATGTGGAACTCCTCCCTCTGGAGCTGAAAGCATTAACGATTTAGAATATAAACAATGAAAGAAGAGTGGCTAATGAAGATACATCAGTACTTGGTAGTGGATAAGAGTGAAGCTTGAGCTCTTGTTGAGTGCAATTGTCTCTGGCGTCAGTGATGGATTAATAGTGGATGGGGGGGACTAAGGGGCTGCAGCCCATGCCTCTATTTTCCTGGGGAGCCTCTGATCCTCAAAATATATACTATATACATGGGAGATTTTGATCATATTCATGCTAACACTAAAAAGAAAAGAACAAAAAAAAAAAAATTAGGGCCGTTAAGCGATTTAAAAAATCGTGATTAATCACACTGTTAATAATAGAATACCATTTATTTGAATATTTTGGATGTTTTCTACATTTTCAAATATATTGATTTCAATTACAACACAGAATACAAAGTGTACAGTACTCACTTTATATTTATTTTTGATTACAAGTATTTGCACTGTAATAGTATTTTTCAATTCACTTAATATAAGTACTATAGTGCAATCTCTTTATCATAAAAGTTGAACGTACAAATGTAGAATTATGTACAAAAAAACGGCATTAAAAATAAAACAATGTAAAATTTTAGAGTCTGCAAGTTCACTCAGTCCTACTTCTTGTTCAGCCAATTACTAAAACAAACAAGTTTGTGTACATTTACAGGAAATAATCCTGCCCTCTTCTTATTTACAATGTCACCAGAAAGTGAGAACAGGCATTTGCATGTTACTTTTGTAGCCAGCATTGAAAGGGATTTACGTTCCAGATATGCTAAGCATGTGTATGCCCCTTCATGCTTCAGCCATCATTCCAGAGGACATGCTTCTATGCTGATGAGGCTCATTAAAAAAAAAATGTGTTAGTTAAATTTGTGACTGAACTCCTTGGGGGAGAACTGTATACCTCCTTATCTGTTTTACCCACATTCTGCCATATATTTCATGTAATAGCAGTTTCAGATGACCCAGCACATGTTGTTCCTTTTAAGAATACTTTCACTGCAGATTTCACAAAACGCAAAGAAGGTACCAATGTGAGATTTCTAAAGATAGCTGCAGCACTCGACCTAAGGTTTAAGAATCTGAAGTGCCTTCCAAAATCTGAGAGGGATGAGGTGTGGAGCATGCTTTCAGAAGTCTTAAAAGAGCAATGCTTCAGTGCAGAAACCAGAGAACCCGAACCACCAAAAAAGAAAATCAATCTCCTGCTGGTGGCATCTGACTCAGATAATGAAAATCAACGTGCATCGGTCCGCACTGCTTTGATTCATTATTGAGCAGTACCCATCATCAGCAGGGCCGGCTCTAGGATTTTTGCCGCCCAAAGCAAAAACAATTTTGGCCGCGCCCCCCCCATTCTTTAATTACCCCATCCCCGGCCCCGCCTCAACTCTGCCCCTTCCTCAAATCCCCAGCCCTGCCTCCTCCCCCCAGGCTCTCAAGCCTAGGAGGGAGGGAGAGAAGCAGCGCCCGCGCCACGGCCACTCAGAGTCTCCCCCCACCAAGTTTGAGAGCCTGGGAGGGAGGGGGAGACTCCAAGTGGCTGCGGCGCGTGAAACAGCTGATTCACGCGTCACTGCTCCTCCTCCCTCCCAGGGTTGAGAGCCTGGGAGGGAGGGCGAGTAGCAGCGCGTGAATCAGCTGTTTCGCGCGCTGTGGCAGCAGCAGCGGAGGTGAGCTAGGGCGGCCGGGGCACATTTTTAGGGGCATACTGGCGCCGGCCATGCTGCCCCTAAAAATGTGCCACCCCAAGCACCAGCTTGTTTTGCTGGTGCCTAGAGCCGGCCCTGGTCATCAGCATGGACACATGTGTCCTGGAACGGTGGTTGAAGCATGATGGGACATATGAATCTTTAGCGCATCTGGCACGTAAATATCTTGAAATGCCGGCTATAACAGTGCCATGAGAATGCCTGTTCTCACTTTCAGGTGACCTTGTAAACAAGAAGCGGGCAGCATTATCTCCTGCAAATGTAAACAAACTTGTTTGTCTGAGCAATTGGCTGAACAAAAAGTAGGACTGAGTGGACTTGCAGACTCTAAAATTTTACATTGTTTTATTTTTAATGCAGTTTTTTTTTTTTACATAATTCTACATTTGTAAGTTCAACTCTCATGATAAAGAGATTGCACTACAGTACTTGTCTGAGGTGAATTGAAAAATACTATTTCTTTTGTTTATAATTTTTACAGTGCAAATATTTGTAATAAAAAATAATATACACTTTGGTTTCGGTTACAACACAGAATACAATATATATGAAAATATAGAAAAACATTCAAAATATTTAATAAATTTCAATTGGTAATATCGACAGCCCTAAAAAAAAATCATTTATGCCCCCCCTGCTGACACTGATTTTGTCCCAGTTTTTTAATGTTTTCACAGTTAAAGTTTAATTCCCCCCCCCCGCCCCCAGACTTTCAGTTGCTGGCCATGGGGTTGCAAACTGGTAGCACTCATCACCAGTCGCCAGCTTCTGACAGCGCGGCACAGCACTTCTTTACCATTGTTTTAACCTTGCTTCAATGAGATGTCCAGCCAGGAATGTGTAAAACTGAACACCCAACACCCCCATGCTAGCTGGGAAGGGCAAGTTAGTTTGCAGTTGGGGGATAAATAGGGAGCAGACAAGATATACTTAATCAGCACATTCCCCATGACATCTCCCTGACCTGGACTACCCACCTACGGAGTATGCTGGCTAGCTGATGGCCTTCGTCAAAATAAGAGCATGTGATAGCCTTGTATTGGTGTGACTGCTCCTCTCCTGTACGCACATGCTTCTGTAGTGTAAGTATTACCTAACCCACTTTACAGATATTGATGTAGATACTTTGTAGCCATGTGGTGGGAAAAGCTCCAAACGATAATACATTAACATAACACTGCATCCATGTAAATCCAACCAAAGCAAAGGTATTCTGAGGTTAAGGTTAGAAATCTCTCTCACACATTAGTTATCTCTAGGTAAAGCCACACACAGGATTATCTACTTCACAGAGACTTCTCCAACTTCAAGAGTTGGTGAAAGATGGAATTTCAGCATCTGCTTTTTTGCTCTGGGAATTTAAATGAAAAACCTTAATTTTACTTTAGCACAACACTTCCACAGAGGAAAGAAGTTTTAATCATTCAATAAACAGTCAAATAAAAATACACCATTTAAAATAATCAATACCAGTCTCTGTAGTCTATCAAGCCAAAGCAAAAATTATTTGCATTCATTTTTCATCTTCAATGTATCTCCAAAGCACTTCTCTATTGATTTTTGATAGGAAACGTCCTCTAGCAATGCATCATGTCAATTCAAATGGAGACATTATTACACCATTTGTTTCCCATTATACAGTACTCTGGGAGAGAAAAGATGTTAAAGGCAACCTTTGTCATGATAATTAATAACAATACCTACCTCATACAGCACTTTTCACACTCAAAACACATTACAAGGTGGTCAGTATCATGGTCTCCATTATACAGATGAGGAAACGGAGGAACAGAGAGGTGAAGTGGCTTGCCCAAGCTCACCCAATAGGCCAGTGGCAGAGCTATGAATAGAACTTAGGCAGGGATCTGCATCCTTTGGCCCGCAACCCACCAGGGTAAGCAGCCTGGTGGGGCGGGCCGGTTTGTTTACCTGCCGCATCTGCAGGTTCGGTGGATCGCGGCTCCCACTGGCCACGGTTCGCAGTCCCAGGCCAATGGGGGCTGTGGGAAGCGGCGGCCAGCACATCCCTTGGCCCACGCCGCTTCCCGTAGCCCCCATTGGCCTGGGACTGCGAACTGCGGCCAGTGGGAGCCGCGATCCACCGAACCTGCAGACGCGGCAGGTAAACAAACCGGCCCGGCCCGCCAGGGTGCTTACCCTGANGCTGCTAAGTTGCATGGCCACTTTCTTACTACAGAACTTCCCCAACTCTTGAAAGTTTTCCCAAGGTTTTGCTGACATCTGGACCCATGATGCAACCAAGATAAGGACCATTGTGATTTTCATTGTTTACTAGGCATGGGCATATGATACACTCCAATGCATTGAGCATCTGGATATGTCCACATGGTAGTGACCAATTTTAATAGTCCTGGAGCACATATCACTTGGTGAGGAAGACAGTGTTGCCTAGTAGATAGAACACATGACTGGGACTAAGGAGACCTTAGTTCAGGGATCGGCAACTTTGGCCCACGGCCCATCAGGGTAAGCACCCTGGCGGGCCGGGCCGGTTTGTTTACCTGCCGCGTCTGCAGGTTCGGTGGATCGCAGCCCCCATTGGCCTGGGACTGCGAACTGCGGCCAGTGGGAGCCGCGATCCACCGAACCTGCAGACGCGGCAGGTAAACAAACCGGCCCGGCCCGCCAGGGTGCTTACCCTGATGGGCCGTGGGCCAAAGTTGCCGATCCCTGAACTAAGGTCTCCTTAGTCCCAGTCATGTGTTCTATCTACTAGGCAACACTGTCTTCCTCACCAAGTGATATGTGCTCCAGGACTATTAAAATTGGTCACTACCATGTGGACATATCCAGATGCTCAATGCATTGGAGTGTATCATATGCCCATGCCTAGTAAACAATGAAAATCACAATGGTCCTTATCTTGGTTGCATCATGGGTCCAGATGTCAGCAAAACCTTGGGAAAACTTTCAAGAGTTGGGGAAGTTCTGTAGTAAGAAAGTGGCCATGCAACTTAGCAGCAACCATTTAATTGTAAAGAGGGGCTGATCTTGAAACACCATGACTAGTGACATGGTTTGTTCAATATGCCTGTGAGAGAGTCCAGCTCTGGGACTGCCATGTTAAAGTACAAATATCTGTTACAGTAGGAATCAGGGAGCATTAAGCAATGAAAGATGTGTACATTTTTATGATGACAATTTGTCAGACAAACTGTAAGATGAAAATGTGACTTACTGACTGGATATTTTGTTCTAATTTCACAACATTCTTCTTTATCTAATGCTGTAACTAGCAGTTAATAGTATCTGCTAAAAGCATTGTTTTAAATTAACTGTGGATCAATTCATATGTAGTGCTAATTTAACACCCACAGTACATAAAGCTGAATTAGTTTCCGGAAAAGTTATGTCTTGACAAAATTAGAGCATGCTAGAGAATTATAATGAAAAGCAATTCCTGTTTTTTGTCCCCTGAAGTACAAAAGCAACAGTGGAAAAGTGAAGTAGAAATCCAAAGAAAAGTTTGACTCTTAGTCTAAATGGAGGTGAAAATCATACCTTTCCAGGATACTAGTCATCCAGAAAGAAAATGAAACAGGCAAAATAACATGAGCATATATTATAGTGACAAGGTGGGTAAGGACTGACACCGCTACAACTATGTTGCATGAGCGTTTACTGTTTAGTCAGAGGACACTAAGATTGTAATATCAGGTACAGAGTTCATAATATCTCTTCACCTTTCTCCATGTACTTAGGGTGAATAGAGCAGAATACTCAATTGTAAAAGTGGCCAGTGACCAGGTTGAGTGTCTATCCCAGGCTCAGCAGAGCCCGTAGATCCTAATTTAGCATCCAAACTCACCTCCTTCCTGAAGTGTGGTATTACTGCTAACACAAACCTCAGCCTAAACTTCCTCCCTAAGCCAGACTGTCCCAAGGGTTTCTTACAAGATCTTCTCAATCCTAGATGCCCTGTTTCCTCTCATCTCCATCTTTCTTGGGAGCTACTTTTGTCTCCCTTATATCCAGAATGGAGTTAAAATAACAAACGTGTCATAGTCATGCAGCAGACTTCCGCCACTTTGTACAAGGTTTTCAATACCAGCTAACTAGGTAGGCAACATGCCACTTTGTTACCTGAACACTCCATCTTTGTTTAGTACCTTAAAGAACAAAACAAAACTCACACACATATATATATATATATATATATATATATATAGGTGGGATTCAATAGGGCATATTTCAGATTTTTAAATCAGTGTTTCTTCAGTAAAATGCCAAATTCCTATCACATCACTTTAATGGACATTCATGTGAATAATGACTGAGTAAAAAGTTTTGAGTGTGATCATTCTCCCAAATCCATGCCATATAGAGGGCCTAATGCATGTGGGTCTCCTATCCAATATGTAGGTGGGGTGGGTGGAGAAATTAATCTGCTCTACATTACTGTCTCCTGCTTCTCAGCACATATATATAGAAAAGTTGGGTTAGAGGCACAGGGGCAGAGTGGATTCAAGTTGTTCCATGCAGCAAGGTCTCCCCAGATTTGGCTGCCTCAATTTCCCCTCTCTCACAAGCTGGTGGGCCAACTCACTGGCCAGTGGATTAATGAGGCTTCCCTAGCATTGGTATTTCAGTTCCTTTCCCAAAGGGTGCATTTAATATTCAAACACAATTCAACACAGGTAAACCAAGCAGTGCCAACTGGCTCTTCCTAAGACCTTTGCCTCAGTGGGCTTCTGCTGCTGCCAACATAGCAGGTAACTGCAGCCAGGTCTTTCACTTTAGATGTGTCACAAGAGCCTCTCCCTGACCCAGGATCTCAGAAGAAACACTCCCTCCCTTCCATTCCCTCACCAAGTGAGTTGCTTGTTGGCCTTTTATCTCACCAGCTGAGAGGCAGCTAATTAGTCACAGGTGGGAGGCCTAAACCCAAACCCACCCTATGACCTTCACCCTCGAGCCCTGCAAGGAAACTGCACAAAAGGAAATGCATTGCTAAGAATACATTTCTCCCACCCTTACCCACACAAACATAAGACTTTGGTATTTGGCCCACACAGTGATGTATATTATGATGCTACAAAAGTAATGTAAATGTATTTATCTTTTTATGGATTATGTTTTCTCTTGTCTGTTTTTACAAACACACACAATGCTTGACTTCTTTCATTTTAATTCAGTGATAATCACTAATGCTTTGATTTTGTTGACATATTTAATTAAAATAAATATTTGAACAACAAAATGAATTCACAAGGTTGGAATACATTTACCCTCAGGGATATGCATCATTTGTAGTAAGCAAAGGGAGAGAAAAATAAGGATAGCCTTGAATATCAATGTATTCAGAGAAAGTTTTTACATGTACAAATGTGTGTTCACTTGTGCATCATTTTACTTGCAATGATAATAGTGTAGTTCTAGCCCACTATCAATACATATTTTTAACTCTCACTAACCTTACCAGGAGTAAAAAGATATCCCAGATCACACTGAAGGAAACAAATGTATGAAACTTTTATTAAATAGTTTATTTTTAGTCAATCTTTTACATGAACCTATGAAGAACAAATACAAGCCCTGATCACTTATGTTTCTTAATGTTTAATTTTATACATTTATGCTGAAAAGCAAATTCAACTGTATGTTGCAAAAAAAAAATATTTCAAGTGGCATGTCTGTATTGTAATAATGAAATGGTCTTTGAAGAGGAGTGGGAATGTATGTGGAAACACTATCAGTGTCAATATATATTCAGAACAGGCCTTTAAAGACAATATCAGTGGCAATCTATATTGAAAACCTGTATCTAAACAGACTGAAACTAGCTTTGCATACTATTCCTAGAACAGAACCTACACATACAAGAAAATTCAAATGCAGGGCTCTGGAGACATCACTCTTAATTCAACCAGCTTATTTTGTATTTTATCATGTTCTGTATAAATGGATAAGTGTTCCATATGAACCTATTCGAAGTGGTTTGGCCACTTCAATGGGAGAAGTGTTAGGTCAATGCAAAGTGCTTTATAAAATTCCCACCCAAACATGCCTCTTACCAATTATTTTTGGCATGATTTGCCTTCCTTTCCTCCTACATATATTGTACCCATCATTTTTTGTCACTTGGGCCCTTTCCAAGTGAGCTATTAATATTTTTAAACATTATGGGCAAAATCTATCCCTGGTGTAACTCCATCGAAATTAACAATTAAGTGAGGTTAATGGTGTTGCATCGAGGGAAACAGAGAAGCAGCAAATGAGACTTAATGAGTGGAGAGAATTGCGTACACAGAAACACTGCTCTCCACTCTTGCGGAGGGATGCCATGTGGTAAAAATCTCCCTTTCATTCCCCCTCCACATACCCTTCTCTTTGACAGAGTTTTAGGGTGAAATCATGGCTCCATTGAGGTCAATATGATTTTTCAATTGATTTAAATGGGGCCAGGATTTCACCCATAGTTGTATTACTCAGAAGCTGATTACAATTAGTACAAGTTATTTGATATGATTTATATTAATGAGACATTATCCTAGTATCCACTATGATGCCTGGTGCATTAAAATACATGACATAGGCTATTGCTCCTCTTCTCATGTCGTAATTTGTACAGAGTGTGCAATACCATGGCCCAGATCCTATAACTGACAGCCACATAGGCAGACTCGTGTGTGCATGGAGCATTCCTGTGATCAGGGATCCACCTACATGGATTGGAATTATTACTAATGCACCTCTACCTCGATATAACGCTGTCCTCGGGAGCCAAAAAATCTTACCGCATTATAGGTGAAACCGCATTATATCGAACTTGCTTTGATCCGCCAGAGTGCGCAGCCCCACCCCCCGGAACACTGCTTTCCCGTGTTATATCAGAATTCATGTTATATCGGGTCGCGTTATATTGGGGTAGAGGTGTAATATAATTAATGTCTGTCTGCATGGGGTTATGGAAAATATTAAATTAGTTTCACAAGATCTATCTTTTATGATGAGATTATAAATATAGTTGATAAAGGCAGTAGTGCTGATGCAATGAACAGACTTCTGTAAGGCATTTGACTTGGTACCACATGACATGTTGATTAAGAAACAAGAATGATACAAAATCAACATAATACAAATTAAATTGATTAAAACTGGCTAATTCAGGGGTCGGCAACCTTTGGCACATGGCTCGCCAGGGTAAGCACCCTGGCGGGCCGGGACAGTTTGTTTACCTGCCGCGTCCATGGGTTCGGCAGATCGCGGCTCCCACTGGCCGCAGTTCACTGCTCCGGGCCAATGGGGATGGCGGGAAGTGGCATAGGCCGAGGGATGTGCTGGCTGCTGCTTCCTGCCGCCTCTATTGGCCTGAGACTGCGAACCACCAGTGGGAGCCGCGATCCACCGAACCTGTGGACGCGGCAGGTAAACAAATCGCTTACCCTGGCAAGCCGCATACCAGAGGTTGCTGACCCCTGAGCTAATTAATAGATCTCAAAGTGTAACAGTCAGCCGGAAATTTTATCAGAGAGGTTGTGTTTACAGTGGGGTCCCACGGGGATTGGTTCTTGGACCTATGCTATTTAACATTTTTAATCAATGACTTGGAAGAAAATATGAAATCCTTACTGATAAATTCTGCAGATGACACAGACTGGGAGAGTGGTAAATAATAAACAGGTCACTGATACATAGTGATCTGAATTCCTGGTTAAGATGAGCACAAGCAAACAATATGCATTTCAAAAGAGCCAATTATAAAGTCATACATCTAGGTACAAAGAGTGCAGATCAAAATTACAGGATGGGGGACTGCATCCTGGGAAGCAGTGACTCTGAAAAGGATTTAAAAGTCATGGTGGATAGTAATCCAAACAAGAGCTCCCACTGTGATGCTATCACCAAAAGAGCTAATGTGGTCCTTGGATGTACAAACAGAAATATTGAGTAAAAGAAGGGAGGTTATATTACCTCTGTATTTGGCCACTACTGGATTACTGTGTCCGGTTCTGGTGTCCATAACTGAAGAAAAATGTTGAAAAATTGGAGAGGGTTCAAAGAAGAGCAACAAGAATGATTAAGGGATGGAAAACATACCTTACAGTAATAAACTAAACAGAATGAGCTCTTTATCTCTATCAAAGAGAAGGTTTAAGGGTGATCATCAGTCTATAAGTATATGGGAAACACAAATTTTATAATGGGCTCTTCTATCTAGCAGATAAAAGATATGAAAACATCCAATGGCTGGAAGATTTAACTATACAAATTCAGATTAGAAATAAGATGTACATTTTTAACAGTGAAGGTAATTAACCATTGGTACATCTTACCAGGAGTTGTGGAGAATTTTCCATCACTGGACATTTTAAATCAAGATTGGATGTTTTTTCTAAGATATCGTTATCATCAACCAACCATCACAATCATCATGGCAAATCCAAAAGGGATGTGGCCTCCTTGCATATCAAGTGCCTCCCAGATTGTTCTCTGGCTGGGTCCATCAGGTGCTCTGGCTGTATATTTAGGTTATGTCCATCACTGGCAATCTTGTCATGCCACCAAAGCTTTTGATATCCCCCATGATTGCCAGCCATATAGCGTCATTCCTTGGTACTCATGCTTTGGAATATGTAGGTCTTCCATTCTAATAATTTGTCCATACAAGGAAATCTACTGAAACTGAACCAGTGCTGATGGAAGTGGTTGCTGGGTTTTGAATATCACCATTTCTGTCTTGTCCTACCACTTACTACGGAGCAGTTTATGAAGACGACAACAATTGAAAACAATCTTCACACCATCTATACAACTTTACAGTGTTTACAGGGAAGTTGGCACCAGCTTGTCCAGTAAAGAATCAGGAAGGCAGCATCAGTCAGTCTGCAGGATCAGTCACATCAATGGGATCATTTCAAGACACTCCTCAATTGTCTGCTGCCTGCAGACATGTGAATTCTAAGACAGTTTTTTTGTGTATTCAGTGTATTGTTACACTGTGGCGGCATAGACTCTTCCAGACCAGCTAACACACTAATATCATCCCTGATGCCTGGAACAAGGGTGTTATTCTGTCTCTGTTCAAAAGGGCAATAAGACCAAATATAGCAACTACAGAGGTATTACGCTATTGTTGGTCCCAGGCAAAGTCTTCGCTTCCATGTTAACATTTCAAATCAATTATGCATTTTGTGGCAAAGGCCAGGATACTCATTGTAGCTTTAGACCTGGTCATTCCACCTTTGATCAGTTTTTTATCTTGAGACAGCTTTTTGAGAAGATGGTTGAATTTAATAAGTCATACACTTCACTTTTTATAGACTTTTGTCAGGACTTTGATTCAGTGCATTGAGCAAATTTGTGAGAGCGGATCGGGTGACTCAGTGTCCCTGGGAAGATAGTGTCATTGATAGAAAAGCTCTATAATGGAACAGAAAGTTTCAGTCAAAGGCAGATATGCAACATGGTTTCCTATCTCCGGTGGAGTTTTTCTAAGATATGCTCCAGTTCAAACAGGAATTAATTCAAGGAAGTCCTATGGCCTGTGTGTGTTATGTAGGCATTTGGGTTAGATGATCACAATGGTCCCTTCTGGCCTTTTAATCTATGGAAGTGAAAGCAGCCTTCTAACTTGTCCCAGTGCCAGACTCCAATCTCATACTTCCCTATAGGAAAATAACACATCATTCAGTCCAGCAGACATGTATGTTTATGTCATTGACGTTGGAGTTAACGTTTTACATTGTAGCATGATTATGAAGAATATGGTATGTTACTGTACATATTGCAGGACTTACTTACATAGGGATGGATTCTATCTGTGACAGTGATGAACGTAATGTGTTGGGGCTAAGGCATGTTAAAGAAGTCTAGATATTTAACTGGACATTTCCTTGTGTTTAAGGTTTGTGTAGTTGGATGTTCCCCTTACAAAACATTAACTGTTATTTCAACTAAATATTTTCTTTGAAAGAATAAAACTCTTCAGAAACAAGGAATTAGTTCTGTCTATGTAACAAAAGGTACATAAATCATGTGACTTATTGATTTTAACTAGTATTTGTGATATCCATGGATTTCTGTCTCAGAAAAAAAACACCAAAATCATTTCAAAGTTAATGTGATTATGAATGATAAATGAGCAGATGTCTGGCAGTTACACAATCAGAACACCAGAGATATTTTTAATTTCTCAGTGCACAATTTTCTATTTTGTCTTGATCTTGTCTTAATTGCTACATATTACTGTCTTAAAATATCATTGGTGCCATATCAATCTCAATGTTGTTCTCACACTATCTGAATACTGTCCATTGGAGAGGTCTGTGCAACAGAAAGGAAAAATGCAGTCTATTTTGTATCATTCCATAGCTTAACCATGGAGGTATTGAAGCATCATATCCTTAGTGCTAATAAGGGAACAGTTCAAGAAGAAGAAATGTTATGGAAGGCCTTTAAAGCTTATATTTATGGTATATATGCATGATGTTTGAATGCTGACTACACTTTCAAATATAACAACCTGCATGGAACTTGAAGGGAAAAGCACAGATTACAGGAAGGTAGACTTTGCCAGAGGAATGGTACTAGCTGCAGTTACAGTACCTCTATGAATAGTTCTCTTAAATCTAGTTTAGTTTTACAAGCAAGGAATCTTCTTTATTATTACTTTGTTATTACCTAGCACATGGTACATGAAACAGTAAAACCAGAATATTGATGGGGAAAAGAAAGGTTATTGGTGTTAAAATATGAAATGAAGCAAAATGTTTTCCCATTTAAGGGCTAAATCCCATTTTAGTGCACTCAGGATTTTTTATAAGGACAATGTGGAAAAGAGGCTATATTGCTTCTGTTTTAAGCCATCTTCAGTGGAGAATGGCTAGTGGACCTTCCTAGCTGAGAAACCAACAATGCTGTCCCTTTCCAATAATTCTACTGAGAAAAGTAGGAATTAAAAAAAAAGAATATTTTATCAAATGTCTTTATTTAATGCAAAGTATACCAAAGACTCAGGTGGAGAAATTTTTAACTTGCACTGAATTTATCATTTAATTAAGTATTATAGAGCAATGAGATCCGAGGAATTAAGTTGTTGACATTGATGTGCCCAGATGTGGTCTTGGTATTCCTCCTCTATGTTGCATGACCGGGCATCACAATTTCATTATATATCTTTATGAAATAAGGGAGCATCTTTCCATCCTCACATAAAATTAGAGCAAACACTGATTCTACAGTATATGAGCAATAATCATAGACATTATGTGATCACTGAATTAAATGCTTAACTTTAGTATTACGGACCATAATAAGGATATGGCGACAGTCCTTGAACAGTAGAAAATGAAAATTGTAATGAACTTAAATGTTTCATTATGGAAATCCTAGTTTACTAATATGTCTGTCAAGTAATGATTTTGTGAAATGGAGTGTGAAGCGTGTTCATAATTAGAAGTTAAAGATATGTACAAAAATAACCATGGATTAAACTCTGCCCAGTTATAACATAAATGTGTACTTGAGAATAACAATTCCTTCATTACTTCCAGATGTATACTACTAAAACACTCCTACAAAGATGACACCAAATAATCTTTCTCTCATTAAAACTGTGCCATGCAAAAATGGGCAAAAGAAAAGAATACCACATAACATGAAAATTCACAACTAACGAAGATTCAATACTATTGACAATGGATTTTTGTCAACTTGTGTCACTGGCAGATATGGATCGATATATAAAATTATTGTTAAGAGCACTGTGAAAACAGGTTGTGCTTCCAAGTAGAGCTGGATGAATAACAGATTTTTCATTTCACTGGCAATTCGGAAACAAAAGTGTTTTGAGTCGAACCGATTTTTTCGCAAAAAGTGTAGGAAAGTTGAAAGGTCAAAAAAAGAATTGTTTTGGGTCAAATGAAACATTTCATTTAAAATCTAAACAAGATGTTTTGCTTCAATTTCAAGCATTTTTAACAATTCGATATTTAATATAAAATTAAAAAATTTTGAAACAAGAAGTCACTTCAACTGAAAAATCAGTTTAGTTTAAAAAATATTGAAACAAAATATTGACTGCGGGGGGGGACTTTCTTTCTGACTAAAACAATCCAGCAACATCAACATGAATTAGAGAAACATTTATGTGTTGCCAAACCTGCATTTTTTTGCCCAAAAAAAGTTTATTGCAGAAAATTTCACCTCGCTCTACTTCCAATATAGAAAATCATGGGCAAGGACTACAGGCTGATATTAAAGTCCCACTAAGGTCAATACCAAAACTCCCATTGACTTCAACAGGGCCAGAATTTCATCCAAACACTGTGGTACAGTATGTTATTAACTAAGACTGTCTACCAATACTTGTTTTATTGTAATATTTTACAAATCCTTGAACTGGGCATTTGTCATTTCCCTTAAAACAAAACAAGTTAGACCAAAATAAATCCAAAAGTAGTGCCCTCTGCTGTCTTACACGAGGGCTCATGCATTATCTACTCAGTGATGATCCTCACATCCAGATGTGCTGCTGTAATATCAAGGGGGTATATTTGAAATTGTCCATAGAAAATGTACTGTTCTTCCCAGAATTAGCTTTGATGAATTGGAATGTAAATCAGATTGCCTAGTGTTAAGAACCTAAATGCATGTTTGGCATGAACTAGTAAATGGAATTTCCTGACTGCAGCATTGGTGCCTAACCTCCATGGGCATTTCTGAAAATCCCACGAGGTATCAATCTGCATTTAAAGAGCTTAGAAAATCTGTCACAAAGTCCTGCTTTGCTTCCTCTCCACAACACCTCCAAATTAGAGCTGGGTGAAATTTTTGGGATGAATAATTTGTTCACCGAAAAATGAAGTTTTTGTCAACCTGAAACTATTTGTGAGTTTGATCCAAATAGTTTTGGCTGGGAAAATAATTGTCAGGACCAACTTCAGAAGAATAAGGAGTGAATGCCTTATAACCATTAGTTTAGGACTCTTTAGGACTCATGTTGTGGTCACCAATGTCTTCAGATGTTCGGCTGCATGCGTGTTTTTCCTGTGTGCTGTTCCAGTTCTGCACAGACCTTGAGCGAATCGCCCAATGACCACAAAATTTGTTAAGGTGCGAAGGTGCCCAGCCAAGTTCATTGTTGATGAAGCACAGTAATAGCACCTGGCAGACTCTACAAGGATATTAAGACATGTATGCCCACGACAATGGATGCAGCTCAGTCAGTGGCAGGACTTTCCACTGCTTTTTATGCTGGCCAAAGACACTCCCTCTGAGATACGTTTTTATACATCAATACAAACAAGTTATGTATTGCTCCTGACATATTAGAGTGCCACCCTCTCACATATTAGAGTGCCACCCATTGCCTTGTACCTGTAGATTAAAACATTTATATTAATCATGCTGTCATCCTGTCCTTATCTTTAGGATGAGTTAGTGTGTTCCTGTTATGTTTCTGGAATGTCCTGGTATCAAGGTGTTTTGGTACCACCTTTCTGAAATGTGTTTGCATATATATTTTTATGACTAGCACTACGTAGGAATGTGTTTTTTGCATTATCAGCCCTGTTCTTGCCAGATTCTGTAAGCAGGGTCTGCCTCTTGCTCACAACTTAACTTTGCTTTATATTAGCAAGTTTTGACCATTACTTTAGCCCAAGCCTCTAATACAAGGCCTTAGGTTTCAGGCCTACTTCCTATTACACCTGGGATGTGGGAGACTCAGGTTTGAATTCATACTGTGGAACAGGGATTTGAACTCAAATCTTCCCCACTCCCAAGTGAATACCCTAATCCCTAATATAGAGTATTCTGGGGTATGTTACACTCAATCTCTCCTGTTGAAGCTGTTCCACTATCAGAGGGGTAGCCATGTTAGTCTGAATGTGTAAAAAGCAACAGAGGGTCCTGTGGCACCTTTGAGACTAACAGAAGTATTGGGAGCATAAGCTTTCGTGGGTAAGAACCTCACTTCTTCAGATGCA